>NC_037672.1:167123815-167423815 GCF_003255815.1 Theropithecus gelada | reverse complement strand
ACCAAGGAGGTAAATACTTGTACACTGAAAATTGTGCTAATTTTTGTATTTGTAGTAAAGATGGGGTTTTGCCATGTTGACCAGGCTGGTCTCAAACTCCTTGCCTTAAGTAATCGTCCCACCTCAGCCTCCCAAAGTGCTGGGATTACAGGCATGAGCCACGGAGCCCAGCGGCATTAGATTCTCACAGGAGCCTAAACCCCATTGTGAACTGTGTATGTGAAGCATCTAGGTTGTGTGCTCCTTATGAGAATCTAACTAATGCCTGATGATCTGAAATGGAACAGTTTCATCCCCAAACCATCGCTTCTCCCTTCCCTGCCTGGTCTGTGGAAAAATTGTCTTCCACAAAACCAGTCCCTGGTGTTAAACAGGTTGGGGACTGTTACCTAAGAGGTCTGAATAAGGCCCTTCTGGTTTGAGCATGGCACTGTTACACTTTTTTATCCCATTCTTACTACCTTCTTAGAATTTCACTTACACGTATCACACATATCTCATGGGTCAATTCTTTAATTATCCATATAAAAATAATTACATCAGTTTTAATTATTGGAAAATCACATAAACTTCAAAAGAAGGTACACAGTTTCTGATTCAGAAAACAGTTTTCTTTTTACTTTCTTTCACTTTTAGTATTATTAATACCAATCAAGACTAACTTCAAGACTTGAGATTTGGTCATTTGAATTTATAGGGTAAACTCTAATAGCCCATGCATTAGCTATATTAGGATATCCTAAGTAATAAACAGATTAAAGGTAAGTATAATTTTAAAATTAATCACTAAAGAAGTTTCATGTCTAGCAATATAAAACTTAATTTCCAGTCAGGCACAGTGGCTCACGCCTGTAATCCCAGGAATCCGAGGTGGGTGGATCACGAGGTCAGGAGATTGAGACCACCCTGGCCAACATGGTGAAACCCTGTCTCTACTACAAAAACAAAAATCAACTGGGCGTGGTGGCGTGTGCTTGAAATCCCAGCTTCTTGGGAGACTGAGACAGGAGAATCACTTGAACCCAGGAGGCAGAGGTTGCAGTGAGCCGAGATGGTGCCACTGAATTCCAGCCTGGCAACAAAACTAGACTCCATTTCAAAAAAAAAAAAAAAACAGACAAAAAACACCTTAATTCCCCTATAAAAATAACAAAGCATACTGATAAAAATATGTAAAGCATTATGACTGTATGCATGAGATGGCAATACAGTGAGGAATAGTCAGGACAGGGAATGAGTGAAGGCAGAGATCTAGAGAGGAAAATGGAATATCTGATGTTGCTCTTGAGCTTGTGGGCGTTTTCCAAACTTCAGCAAACTGGAGCTTCAGTTTTCTGACCTCCCAGGGCCCTTAGACAGAAAAATAATAGGTGAAAGAATGCCCATATAACTGGCAAACCATTATTCCTGGGTGTCTGTGAGGGTGTTTCTGTAAGAGACTAGCATTTGAATAAGTGGACCCAGTAAAGAAGCTCTGCTCTCACCAATGTGGGCTGGTGTCATCCAATCTGTTGATGGCAGACCTGAATACAACAAAACGGCCAGGAAGGGCGAATTCTCTCTCCCTCTCCTTGAGCTGAGAAATTCATCTCCTGCCCTCAGATATCAGAGCTCCTGGTTCTTGGGCCTTTGGCTTAATACCAGTGTCCGTCTCCACCCCCCTGACACACACACCTCTGTGGTCCTCAGACCCTGGGACTCTACTGAATTGCGCCACTTTCCTGGTTTTCCAGATAGCAGAGAGTTGGTGGGACTTCTCAGCCTCCATAATCACGTGAGCCAATTCCTGTAACAAATATCTAGCTAGCTAGCTAGCTAGCTAGATATCTCCTGATACATCTATTATTAAATCCTTGTCCCAAAAGGTCTACATGGTAAACTGTCAACCTTGAGGCTTATGCTCGATAGAGGAGAAAAATTTTCTCTCAAAAGTTTGAAACCTTAAGTTTTTCTACACATGGCCTTGCAAACTGATTCACATTGTCTGAGTTGCAATAAAAATGTTAACTTAAGAGTTATTTTCCTAGTATTTCTGGCTTGGTAGAGCATATGTTTTCTGGATGAACTCACCTTTGCAACAGTTCCAAAGAAACTACATTCCTAACTGCCCCCAAAAATCAAATATGGAAGGAAACTGCAATGTCAGTCAAAGACAGTAGAAGTGACAATGAGCAAATTTAGACTCACAAAAACATCAGATATCAGAATCATCAAATACATAATATAAAATAAGAATGTTTATTATGTTTCAAGACACAAAAGAAAGTTTTGAAAAATAAGTAAAGAGCAAGTAAATTTGAAAAAATAAAATCTTTTCTAGAAATGAAAATGTGTAATTGAAATTAAACTACTTGTCACTGTGTTAAAGAGCCACATAAATAGAAAATTATTAATTGAAATATGGAACTAAAGAAATGATTATGGATATAGAGAACAACAAGGTAACCATGGAAAAATGAAATTAACAGTTATGAAAAGTAGAATAAAAGAGTTTAATATGTTCCCATTCAAAAATCTCACAATGTGAGATTACAGTAAAGGTTGCAGAGGCAATACATTTAAAAGGAGCAGCTGGGAACATTTTAGAACTGGTGTAGGAATACAATTGACATATTTAATAAGCCCAAGAAATCCAAATCAGAATAAATAAAATTCTCATGCAGTTATATCATAGTGAAAGTATAGAAAAGCCATGAACAAAAGATCTTAAAAGCATCCAGAGAGAAAATATTACTTTCAAAAGAGAGACAAGGAACTGACAACTGACTTCTCTGAAACACCACCAATAATAAAAAAGCTATCAATCAGTCAAGAATCCCATATTTAGCAGAAATATGTTTACAGAATGTAGGCAAACTACAGACAAATTTCAAAATGGAATGAGACAGGAGCTCATTAATTTCAACTAATGAAGAAAATAAGGGAAAAAACACTGGTAAAAATTGGAAGAAAACAATTATAAACTAAGTAGGCAAGAATAAATCAAAATATTTTAATCATTAAAAGTAAATGGACTAAACATTAAAAACAGATATTTTCAGGTAAGATTAAAAGATATAAATGAAATTAGGTTTTACTGTGTTTTTGAGAGATATAAAAAGCATATGTTGATAAGAGTTGAAAGTAAAGATTTGATATATAGATATACATATGGGGCAAATATTAATCAAAGAAGACAAATATAGCTATAGTAATGTCAACAATGATGATTAATTAAAATTGGTTTCCAAGAAGAAACAAGTATACTACATAATGTAAAAACATTATTATAAATATTTAAGGTCTCTGCATAATGCTGATAATTCACTGTGAAGTAAAATGATATGAAGTCTTTGTGTACTAAAAAGTCTCTAAATAGGTAAAACAAAGATTGGAAGAACCGCAGAAACATACAGATCCAAAGTCACAATAAAAGATTTTAACACGTCTCTCTAAGACCAAGCAGATACAAATCATTACAACCATAGAAGACTATATATTTAAAATGTTTTTAAAAGTGAACAAAAGACATTAAAAGGAATTTCGCAGAAGAAATAATATATGCATATGAGAATATATTTAAGTAGAATTGAAGTAAAAATGCAAATTAAAGCAACAATAAGCTATCATTTTACACTGACTGTAAATAATTTCAGATAATATTATGTGGAGCAACTAGAACTTTTATATGCTGATGAGTGTGTAGATAAATGACTTTGAAAATAATTTACACTATATTGTATAAGTGGGCATGTGTACACTTTACTATTCAGTAGTTCCTGTCCTAGGAAGAAGTCCCCAGCAAAAATGTTGCACATGTACAGGAGACATTAGAGGCATTTCTATAATAGCATCAGTCAGAACGGCAAAACCTCGAAACACAAAAAGCCATCAAAACTGTTATGGATTAATGATTTATAGTCCATGTATTCAGTGGAACACTATGCAGCCATGAATAACTTTGAAGAGCAGCCATAAGTAGTAACATGGTTGACCTAAAACAAAAATGGTCAAAAAAGCAAGTTATAGAAGAATAAATATGCTATGATTTCTTCTATATAATGTCTGAAATATATAGAATTATATAATGTATTGATTAGAATTGGATAAGGATTCATAAATATAGCAAAGACTATAATAGAAAGCAAAGAAATACCTGCTACAAATTTCAAGAAGTGATTGCATCTGAGAAGAGCAAGAGAGGTAAAAGAAGCCTACTTGGATAAAATTTAAAGGGCAAAGTTTTGCTTCTTGGCCAAGGTGGTGGGTACATGTGGTTTGTATATGGTAGATAATTTTATTATTTTTTATCTGTAATATACATTTTCATATACTCCTGTGTACATATACTGTCTTTGGTATACTGGAAAAACAATAAACCATTGAAGTAATTGTAGTTGAGGCTGTTTTGCTGATTAGACTACACTGAGTATATTTTTAGTCTTCAGAGACAATATCAAAATAGTCTTTACAAGGAATTTATGAAGCACAGGAAAGTACAGGATCAAGAAAAAAATTAAAACTTCTTCATAGCTATTAAATCTAAACTAGAATATTTTAACCATGATTCAACTGAGCAGACATCTAGCCAGGGAAAAAAGAATATTTTCACCCTCAGCAAGGATTCCTCACTGTTGGTTAAATGTTAAATTTTTTTCCCTGCAGGGTACAAGGAATGAGGTCAAACACTTTTTAAGAATAATCGAGTAGTTTAACCTGTGCTGTAGGGGCTTGTTGAACAGAACTTGTCTGTGGTGAGAAAGTGACAGGTTTTTGGAGACTGTTTCAAAGCTGTCAGGTTATGAACAATAATTGGCCATATAATGAGCTTCTCACTTTCATCAAATCCTTGGGCAGAGAAACTCTTTCTATTCTCTTCAAAAACAAATAAACCTGTGGCAAAATAAGTAGTTACAATAATTAAATTATAACTGGAAAACAGTAGAATGCAATTTTTAAGTTAATGCTGTAACTCACTGTTAAATTCAAAATTCATCTTTCTCTCTCCTCACCAGCGGATGTGAGGATTTGGAAGGATTAGCTTATTTTATGCAGTAAACTATCATTAGAGAATAAGTTGATTATAGCTTAAAGTAAGAAACATTCCTGAGAGGATAAAATGTGTAACATATTAAGCTACTCAGATCCATTGGGAAGGCGGGCTGCAAGACAGTAATCTGTTCCTTAGCTTGCACATACATCCAAAGCTAATTGTAAAAGATGGTCATATAATTAAAAACAGTCATGTTGAATGCAATTCAACTGCTTAGTTAAAAAAAAATCTAATCATAACTTTGATTCAAAACTTAATTTTTTTTTAAATTTTAAAAGTAAGGAACAATTTGTTTTATATTGAAGTTAGCACAGTAATATATTTCAAGTTACATATATTAAGTTAAAAACTATTCTATGGTATTTGATCTCAACTGTTGTCTTTAGATATTTAATATGCTGGAATCATAGGCTTTTTTTTTTTACCTTTGCAAGACAACCTTGCATTTAAGATCAATAATGAAATCTATAGGTGTTTTACTTACATTAAAAAATGAAAAATAAAAGTATTTAAAATATGCAAGACTCATATTTACATTTTATTATTCATAACCTCTAAGATATGATTTTTGACTTACGATCAGACCACCATAGGAAACAAGGATATGAAGTAAATCAGAAATCTGGATTCAGAGAGAAAAAATTATAGCTGGATGAAATTCCTCTCACCAAAGCTAAATTAGCTGCACTGTCAGATTTCAAATAATTTATGTTTACGCCATCTTTTGCTCACAAAATTGTTATATGATAGCATTTAACTAAATTAAAAATTAATGCATTTGTTTATTCAGCAAAAATGCATTGTGAATGCCAACTGTGCTAGTCCATTCTCATACTGCTACAAAGATACTACCTGACACTCATTAATTTATAAAGAAAAAGAAGTTTAATTTAATCACAGTTTGGCATGGTTGAGGAGGCCCCAGGAAACTCACAGTTACGGCAAAAGAGGGAGGGGAAGCAAGGCATGTCTTACATGGCAATAAGAGAGAAAGAGAGAGAGCAGGGGAAACTGCCACTTTAAAACCATCGTATTTCATGAGCACTCCCTCACTATCATGAGAACAGCAAAGGGAAAACCGCATCCATGATCCAATTACCTCCCATCAGGTCCCTCAGTCAACATGTGGGGATACAATTCAAGATGAGATTTGGGTGAAAACACAGAGCCAAACCATATCACTAACCATGTATCAGCCACTGTCTTAGGTAGAAGGATAATGTAAATAAACCTAACAAAATATCCTGACTTCACAGAGCTTATGATTTAGACAGAAAAGATTGATCTATAGGAGGAAAGACATATATTCAATGAATTAAAAGGTTAAAAAAGTATAATAAATGAAATTATTTTTATTTATTTAAGTATAATAAATGAAATGCATGTTCATTTATAAATACATAATTTTCATTTATTTCAGTGTAATAAATGAAACAAAATGAAATGTACAAATATGAAACAAGTTGAATAGGGACTTTTAGGGTCAGGGTGGCATGTCCTCGTATATACAGTGGCCAGGGAAGACCTCATTCACTGGTGACATTAAAATAGAGGTCTGAAGGATAGAAAAGCGTGAAATTCATGGGTATAGGAGATGAGTTTTCTAGGCAATGCAAAAGGAAGTTACTAAAGTAGGAAAGTGCATGGCATGTTTCAAGGAACTGTAAAAAGTCCAGAGCAATGGATAGGAGAGAGAAAGGAAACTGGAAGAATATAATCAGAACAGTACTGGAAGGCCTTACAAAACTATGGCAGAGAACTGTGTTTGTGCCCTGAGTATAATGGGAAATCATGGAAATATCTGAGGGTGATGAGTGACATGATTTCAGTATTAAAGTGATCACTCTAGCTATTCTGTTAAGAAGAGCCAGAATTCACTAATGGACACTGTGAAAGTGAGGCAGGGGAAAATAATCAAAGATAATTACATGATTAATTTTAAGAAGCTAACCTTGGGACATATTACTTTGAAATGCCTTAAACTACAAACTGATGTTGAGTGCAGGATTTGATATATAAGCCTGATGCTCAGGAGAGGGATCTGACCTGGAGATATAAATTTATCAGTGTAGAGATGAACTTTAAAGCCTTGAAAATATAAAAATCAACTAGAAAGTGTGTAAGTGGAAAATACAAGAGAGCCAAGTGCTGAAAACTTCAAATTTTCAAATTTCAAAGTTTAGAGGTCAAGGTGCTCAGTAAGAACCAGCAAAGGGGATGGCTACAAGTGGCCTAGAGGAAGATCAAGAGAGTATATGAGGCTGTGGTCCAGAATCCATATTTCTAAAGTGGCCTTTGAAGAAACACGATGGTATATGAGAGCTGAATATTTTTTTGTTGGAAACACTTGCAAGATGATGTCTAGTTATCTTTTAAAAATGGTTTTGATAGAGGGATATGTGTGAAAGTCTGTTGTGATTGTGCCTGAGGTTTAATTTGTAAAGGTGATTCAGTGAGGACACAGAGAGGTTAAATTGAAGGAAGTTTCATTACTCACAGGTCCCAAGAGAAGAGGGCACACTACATTACACAGGGCCACATGGGCAACTAGCAAGGTCAGTCAGGATACAGAACAAGTATCAGTGGAACACAGACCAGAGCCTTTAGTGGAGTTTTCCTGAGGAGCGGGTAAAGCAGGGTAGGTATATTGAGTCAGGTTAAGATTGGATAGTTTGAAAACTTTTTATGGGCTCTGAGCTGTAGGAGTGTTCTCTAGTTGCCCAATACCTGGTCCTGGGTTGATTAAGGGTAGGGGGACTATTGATGTGTGAAAGTTTGAAAAAAAAAATATGAGTTTGGAAACATGAACTTTGGATTGGTTGGTTTGTATACGAAAGGTGGGCTTGCAGGGAAGTTATTTGCTCTCTCTAGAAATTACCTAGCCCTGGAAGGAGCTTTTCTTCTTGAGTCTGCATGGTTCCACTAAGTCAAAGTACTATAAAATAAAGAAAATAAAAACATGATTGCTATGGTTTAAATGGGTCCCCCAAAAAACATGTGTTGGAAACTTAATCCCTAATGCAACAGTCTTGGCAGGTGTGGCCTACTAAGAGGTACTTAGGCCATCAGGACTGTCTTTATGAATGGATTAATGCCATTGTCACAGAGTGGGATTCTTATAAAAGGGGAGGTTTTGTTTCTTTGTCCTCTCTTTCTCTCCCTTTTTCTTTCTCTCTCCCCCTTCCTATTTGCTCTTCTGCCTTTTATGACACAGCAAGAAGGCTTTTGACAGATACCAGCACCCCAGCTTAGTACTGGAGGGCTTGTTGCCCAGGGTCACTTCAAGTCTTTATTCCTTGCCTCCCAGCACAGGACCCCTCAGCTGCCTGCCCCAGTCATGTATCAAGCAGGCCCAGGTGTAACTCAATCCACTGCACTAGAGGTCACAAGAAGTAAGATTTGGTGGTATCCATACAGTGCTAATTCTACAGGTGCATAGAGGTCACGAGCTGTGAAGGCGTGGGTACTTCTACCTCTATTTTGAAGGTTATATCTGATAGCCTGAGAACCCATGAAGAAACCTGCACTGAGAAAAACTACCTAAGAGAATCTCCATTAGGGCAATGCCTAGTGGAGTCACAGGGGTGATGCCGCCCCTGAAAACCCAGAACTGCAGAACTACCCACATGCAACACCACCCTGTGAGACCTGCATGCATGAGACTCCAACCCATGAGAGCTGATGCATGAAATGAGCCCACCAAAGCCATGAGGACAGGGCTGCCTGAAGCTTTGGGGGGCCCAGCCCCTGCACTAGTGTGGCCAGAGGGCAGGGCATAGAGTAAAAGATTATTCTGAAGTCTTAAGATTTAATGTCATTTGTCCTGCTGCCTTTTGGACACACTTGGGACAAGTTACTCCTTTGTTCTTGCCTATTTCTTTCATCTGGCATACGAATGTCTATCCTATGGCTGTGCCACAATTAGTTTTGGAAGTAGATTCTTGTTTGATTTCACAGGCACAGGGTTAAGGAGGAATTTGCTTTAGGATGAATTGTGCTTTGAGTCTCTCCCTTATCTAAACTAAATTAGACTCTGGACTTTATGATAAATATGTTGAATTTCCTTTGTACCACCTGGTTCTAGATGTAATGAACTATGAAATAATTAATAATTCACTATGAAGAAACATTCAAGTTTATTAACTTTAAAATAGTGAGATAAATCCGTAACAAAAATACAGACTGTAAAATCACTTACCTAATTTAAACATGAGTCAAGGATAAATACAAAGTATAAATCCATTTGGTCTTTTATAGAAAGTAATTTTGTGCCACAGATTGAGTGGCTTCTATGCCCCTCAACCCAAAGCACCATCAATGGTAATTAAATGTGCATATTTAGGATTGTGACTTAATGTCTTATTTTCTACTGCCATCTCTCAGACACCACCTTCATGAGGAAGAAATGAGAATTAGACTGTGTCTTAATCTACTTTGACAATCCAGCACCTAGGACAGTGTCTACCATATCCTAGACCAAATAAATATGGCATTGAGCATAAAGAGCTAAATTTAGCGTGGGAGGAAATAACATCAATACACCGACATCAATATCAACATACAAACATTAGTTTGGGAGAGAGGGGTTAGCAGCAGGTTTGCAATCCATTCTTGCCTTTCATCAGATCACACCCCTTGGGAAAAGAAGGAAGGCATTACCGGGGAAATCTCCTTGTACACATGTACAATTGCACTTCTGATAAATGTACAAAGTTGCAAATAAGAGAGTACTTACCTAAGAAATGCTTTTTTCACAATATATTCATTCTTGGATTTCTTAGAGTAAACTAAACTGGAATGACATGTATCTATGAAATTATTAGTAAATTTTGATAGTAAGGTATTTGATTCTTTTAAGCCTGATTTTACAATCTGATCTTTGTATTATCTCAATTATTCTTAAAGTAATGAGACTAGACAAAATCAGCAGAATCTGATTATATTATACAACATAAAACATATCTAACACTAGCCAAAATTCAGAAATTAGGAACAGAAGAAAAATAATACTGAAAATAAATAATGAGATAGGAAGAAAACTGAGAGGAAATCTAAAAGAGAAAAATAAATGTTTCAAGAAGAAAAGAGCATGTATTTTTGTGGGATGCAACTAATAGTTCAAATTTTTAAAATGCAAAAATTTTGCAAATTTGATATCCTGAAAGTTACTGACAAAAGGAATTTTAATGTAGTGGTGCCCTTAATTGTTATTATGCTTCACATATTACTACCAGATCTAGATATTCAACTGTAAATTTACTGTCCATTCTTTAATACATAAAACTGCAACTTTTGTAAATACTGAACTAATTAATAATTACTTCTGGAATCACAACAAGAGGAACAATAAGAAGCAAGAGTGTAGAAACTCAACAAAACTTTATCATGGAAGAATCTATTTCATTTATGTCACATGAGAATGATTTAACAATTTAACTGAAATTCATTTTTTCTTATCTAAGCACTCCTGCTGTTCTAACTCCCTGGCTTCATCACAAAGTTCATCTCCAAAGTCAGCAGCAGCATAACCCACAATACTTCCCAGTATGTGAGTACAATTGGTTTTTGTTTTGTCTACAGATGTTATGAGATGTGGACAAGGATATCTCACTTCCTGAGGCCCGAAGAGTTATCAGTCATGAGAACAGGTGTCTAGGATGTGTCCATGCTCAAGGACAGATCCTGAGTGACAGAGGCACCTGTGCTCTTTAATACATTTATTTTTTATCTCTTTGTGATACATGGGGCTCTCTGAAATGTGGAACCCAGAGCACAGGTCCCTATGCTTAGATCTGTGAGCATTTTGACCAGGAGTATTCCACAGGGCGACTACCAGCTAAAGACACACAAGAGAGTGTATTACTAGCCCTTTACCCTCCACCCCTCCACAAAATCACAGCTCTGTTATTAAGGACAAAAAGGAGGATAGACATTGGTTTAGATACAAAATTTGTAAGCCACGAAGAGTGTAATCAAGCCAGAAGACCATCAGGGAATCTCTAGCTGCCCAAATGCAATATCAACATGATGAAAAGATAAAATTTGAATCTATGTCTACTCTATACGCAGAATCCCCCATAAGGGGAGAACCTCCTGTATGTTTAGAAAAAACAACTTAATATGTTTGCTTAAAATAATAATTGTACATATAGGCTAAATAGGAGACCACTCAAAAACTTTATTTACACAAATGTGGGGAAAGAAAGAGAGATCAGACTGTTACTGTGTCTATATAGAAAGAAGTAGACATAAGAAGACTCCATTTTGTTCTGTATTTGAGATGCTGTTAATCTGTGACCCTACCCCCAACCCTGTCCTCGCAAGAGACATGTGTTGTGGTGACTCAAGGTTTAAGGGATTTGGGCTGTGTAGGGTGTTGTTTGTTAAACAAGTGCCTGAAGGCAGCTTGCTGGTTAAAAGTCATCACCATTCTCTTAATCTCAAGTACCCAGGGACACATACACTGCGGAAGGTCGGAAGGTCACAGGGACCTCTGCCTAGGAAAGCTAGGTATTGTCCAAGGTTTCTCCCCATGTGATAGTCTGAAATATGGCCTTGTGGGAAGGGAAAGACCTAATCGTCCCCCAGCCTGACACCTGTGAAGGGTCTGTGCTGAGGAGGACTAGTATAAGAGGAAAGAAGGCCTCTTGGCAGTTGAGATAGAGAAAAGCATCTGTCTCCTGCGTGTCCCTGGGCAGTGGAACATCTCGTTGTAAAACCCAATTTTATGTTCTTTTTACCGAGATGGTAGAAAACCGCCTTAGGGCTGAAGGTGGGACGTGCTAGCCGCAATGCTGCTCTTTATGCACTAAAAAGGTTTATGGAGATGTTTGCATATGCATATCAAGGCATAGCACTTTTCCTTAAACTTATTCATGTCACAGAGATCTTTATTCATATGTCTTACTGCTGAACCTTCTCCCTACTATGATCCTATTATCCTGCCACTTCCGTTTTCTAAGATGGTAAAGATAATGATCAATAAATACTGAGGGAACTCAGAGATCGGTGCCAGAGTGGGTCCTCTGCATGCTGAGCGCCAGTCCCCTGGGCCCACTTTTTCTTTCTCTATACTTTGTCTCTGTGTCTCATTTCTTTTCTCAAGTCTCTCATTCCACCTAACGAGAAACGCCCACAGGTGTGGAGGGGCAGGCCACCCCTTCACATAATGAATAAGAAAAGTCATTATTTATTTTGTATGAGTGGGAGACAGGTTTTGGGACAGAGAGAAAAGGAAAGGTTGGATGTACAAAAAGATTCTCAGGACAGAGAAGCTTAAGACAGATGCCATGCCTCTGAATCAAAAGGTGCCCAGTAATATATTCTCTGTGATGGGTATGGTGGAGAACTGCACCCAGTATAGTTCATCACAGCACATCACAGTGAGACACTAATGCCTCATATTCAATAATGCCTGTGCTAGACAGAAGCTAGTAATTGAGATAAGAATTTGGAGTCATCAGGAATTCAAAGCAAGATGTAACCACAGGATCATAAACACCCAAAGAATACCTGGATTGTCTGAGAAGAATATAGCCTCCTCATAATAGATGAGATAGGATTCAAGCCATTCTGTTTAATTATGAAAGCAAAATGTAGCCTGGAAATTCAGGAGAAGCTTGAAGACATCCAGGTGAGTAATATCTGATTTACGGTAAAACCATCTTTCAGCTTGAACTGTGTCACTAGTAGCATGAATCTAGTCATTTAACTATTTTGTGCTTCATTTCTTATTATGTGAAATTATAATCATCAAATCTGCCTTAGAGTGTTGTTACAGGGAAAATGAGCATCATTGGCCCTACTGAAAATTATCACATGAGATGGTGATTGAATAAAATGTAATTCATATACAAGTATGCCTTCTACCCCAAGTAAACAAATCAAAATTAGTTAAAGCCCAACTTTGACATATAATTACTGATGTTCAATTAATGACCACAAGTACACATATTATTTTTAGATATAAAAATTAAAATACTTTGACAAAACATTACAAATTTAAAGTTAAATATGTAAAAATAGAGTTGCTCACCCAGCTATGAACTAGCATTAAAGGATCTTTTTATTCTTCTGACCCCACCGAAATTTAGGTTTGAGATGAAAATCACTGAACTATGTTGTAGATTCTTTGTGTATTCCACACATAAGTTTCTGGTACAATGGAAACACCACTGGATCATTGTCAGAAGTAGGTTGAAATCCCACATCCAACAGTATCCTAGACGCCACTTGACCTCTGCAAGTCTCCTGGTTTTATTTGTAAAATGAGAATATTAGTCCTTAACTGACAGAATTATTGTCAGGAGTAAATTTTTAAAATGTAGTCATATAAGCAAAGCTCAATAAATGCTTTTTAATTTGCTTTCTGCTAGAGTCATGTTATATCTTGTTTGAGCAGTTTTGTTTTTACTTTGACACAACTGGGAATTTAAGAGTACTCAATCATATTTTTGGTCTAGAAATAAATATTACTCAAAAAGAAAGTATTTCTAGAGTCTTTAGAAACTTTGCTGTGTCATATTCAATAATAATGAGAATTTAAATGTGTTCAATATTGTCTAATTTCTTAGTAATAGTATTATTACCTCATGAA
The DNA here is from genome assembly GCF_003255815.1 of Theropithecus gelada. Lineage (NCBI taxonomy): Eukaryota > Metazoa > Chordata > Mammalia > Primates > Cercopithecidae > Theropithecus > Theropithecus gelada. The sequence continues at coordinate 167,410,187 of NC_037672.1, read as the reverse complement.
GCAAGTCATTTGAATCCAGAAAAGACATAAATTTTTAAAACGTGTAGGAGTCTGTTTCCCTCTTTCCATTGTCTGCTGTCCTCAAGGGCCAGAAACCCAGCCAGCCATTAGTTTTCATCAGGGATCACCAAGAAGCTGCCCGTAGAATCCAAATGCTTTTTCTATGCCCATTACCAGATCGAAAGAATTCAAATGAGATCATAGGCCCCTTAACTTTACCCGTAGAGCAAGTCTAAAGCAGTGAGTTCCCCACATTTTTTCATCAGTAATAAAAGTGTTTCTTACACAAAGCTTCTTCACACTCATCCCAAAGTCAAGAAAGCCTCCATCATCCAAACCCCCAAACGGTAACCTTTCCCCAAAACTAAGGTCATGATTCCTTAGCATCCTTGGTTTTAGAGTTTGTACATTTCTATTCCAAATAGTTTCGTCCTCCAAACTTTGAAATCTTTTGTACTTGAGGAGGAGAATAAAAATGAACCACTTTCTCCAAAAATTTGCTGGACATTAATGGGTTTATTTCTTTCACCATTTTTCAATGTGTTCCCCATTCTCAAGCCGGTACTACATATCCCTTAATGGTGTGTCTTTGATGATTTACAGTTACCGTCCCAGAGGTGGCTGTACTGTCAGGAATACACATAGGCAGTCATGATCTGAGAAATGAGACCAGAAATTGCAGCAGCCCAGACAATGCCCTCCTGGAAGAGTTGGCTAATGAAGTGAACTGAAATGTCGTACACCTCCAACTTTCAGGGTGCGAGTAGAAAAAACAAAGTGGACGATAGCCTATAAAAGCTTTATTTTATGCTCTATTTATTTTTGGATCAAAAAAATCAAGAGCAGAGACTAAAAGCTATTTATGGTTATTTCAAATTTATATTTTTTTACAAGAAATGATATAGTTCTTTTTTAATGGCAGGTTAATCACAAATTACAGACATAGAAAAATTTTGAAAAATCTAATTTCAGCTGCTCATTCCAATTATTCTGCAAATTTTATTTTTAGCAGGACTTGACCCATCTCATTTTAAATTATTCAAGCACCTCATCTCATCACTTTTTAAAAATTGTTTCTCATTTTCATGCCCTTACCTGTAGCAAAATTTCTAATCTGGAGCTCAAATTTTCATTATCTTGGTGTTAGGCCATTACTCTTTATTGTACCTGGAAGTCTTTTTCACACCAGGGAATCATAAACATAATAGAGAAATTTGGGAGAAAACAGCAGGTCACCATATGGTAACAAAGGGCAGGAGATAGTTATAAGCCTTTTCTACACAGTTTTCCTTTATCAAATAAATAATAATAAACACTGTGTTCATCTCACTACATTCCCACTCAAAATTTTCAATTGTTCTCTATTGCCCCTGTAATGAAGTTCAATTTACTCTGCTTGGGATTTAAGGCACATGGCAAACTTATTCTTAACATCTCTAGCCTTGACTTTCATTATTTAATTATAGAGAAAATCTCCAAAAATAAACCAATCTCATGACTTTTTTTTTTTAGTCTTTGCAGACTTAAAAAAAATGGTGCCTTTTCTCTGAGTATAAAATGTCCTCAGTATAACAATTTTAACATGTAGTAAATGACAAAATTGAACAAATAAAGTTCCAAGGACATAAATAGTTAAATCAGAGAAGTACTAACTGCCAATAAACATTGAGAGATAAAGGCTAAATATTGCTTGTAGAAGAAATGTTAATTATAACTCCAAAAATATACTGCTTTTTAGCCTATCACATTAGCTAAACTTTTGAAAAGAATTTAGATTAGTTATTTTATATGTGTATATGCAGGCAAACCTTATTTTATTGCACTTTGCTTTATTGCACTTTGCAGATACTATGGTTTTTACAGATTAAAGTTTTGTGGCAATCCTGTGTTAAGCAAGATTATTGGCACCATTTTTCCAACAGCGTGTGCTCGTTTTGTGTTTCTGAGTCACATTTTGGTAATTCTCACAATATTTCAAACTTTTTCATTATATTTTATCTATTATGGTGATCTGTGATGTTACTATCATAACTGTTTTGGTGCACTATGAATGACACTCATAAAAGACGGTGACTAACCAATAAATACTGTGTGTGTTCTGACTGCTCCACCAACTGCCCGTTTCCCCATCTCTTTCTTTCTTCTTGATCCTCCCTATTCCCTGAGATATAACAGTATCATAATTAGGCCAGTTAATAACCTTACAATGGCTTCTTGGTTTTCAAATAAAAGGAAGACTTACAGATCTCTCACTTGAATCAAAAGTTAGAAATGATTAAGTTTAATGAGGAAGATATTTCAAAAGCAAAATAAGCTGAAAGATAAGCTCTTGCACCAAATACTTAGCCAAGTTATGAATGTAAAGGAAAAGTTCTTGAAGAAAATTAAAAGTGCTACTTAAATGAATACGAAAATAAGAAAGTGAAATGGCCTTTTTGCTGAGTTGGAGACAGTTTTAGTGGTCTGCATAAAAGATCAAAACAACCACAGTATTCTCTTAAGCCAAAATCTAATCCAGAGTAAGGCCCTAACTCTTTCCCACTCTATAAAGGCCAGGGGAGGTGAAGAAGCTGAAAAAGAAAAGTTGAGAGCTAGCAGAGATCAGTGCACGAGATTTAAGAAAAGAACCTGATTCCATAACAAAGTAAGTGTAAGGTAAAGCACCAAGGCCTGATAGAGAAGCTGAAGCAAATGATCCAGAAGATCTAGCTAAGATTATTGATGAAGGTGGCCACACTAAACAACAGATTTTCAATATACATGAAAATACCCTTTATTGAAAGAATGTGGTATTCCATGGAATACTATGCAGCCATAAAAAAAGAATGAGATCATGTCTTTACAGGAATATGAATGGAGCTAGAGGCCATTATCCTTTGCATACTAATGTAGAATCAGAAAATCAAATACTGCCTGTTCTTACTTATAAGTGGGAGCAAAATGATGAGAACACACAGACAGATAGAGGGGAACAGCAAACACTTGGACCTACCTGAGCATGGAGGGTGGGAGGAGGCAGAGGATCCAGAAAAATAACTGATAGGTACTAGCTCAATACCTGGGTAATGAAATAATCTGTACCACAAACGCTCACGACACAAGTTTACCTATATAACAAACCTCCACATGTATCCCTGAACTTAAAATAAAAGTTAAAAAAAAAATTAAAAAGATACCACCTAGGACTTTCATAGCTAGAGAGGAGGAGTCAATGCCTGGCTTCAAAGCTTCAAAGAATAGGCTGACTCTTTCATTGGAGACTGATGCAATTGGTAACTTTAAGGTGAAACTAATGCCTTTTCTATTTCAAAGATCTGAAGGTTAAAAATACTAAATCTACTCCACCTGTGCTCTATAAATTGAACAGTAAAGCCTGGATGATAGCAAATCTATTTACAGAATGGTTTACTGAATATTTTATACCCATTGTTGAGATCTATTACTCAGAAGGAAAAATTTGATTCCTTTCAAAATATTACTGTTCAGTGATAAATGCACCTGGCCACCAAGAGCTCTGATGAAGATGTGCAAGTAGGTAAATGTTGTTTTTGTGTCTGCTAACACAACATCTATTCTGCAGCCCATGGATCAAGGCATCATTTTGACTTTCAAGTCTTATTATATAATAAATACAATTCATATGGCTGTAGCTCCCAAAGATAGTGATTCCTCTGATGGACCTGGGTAAAGTAAATTGAAAATCTTCTGGAAAGGATTTACCATTCTAGATGCCATAAAAAATATTTGACATTCATAGGAGAAGGTCAAAACATAAATATTAACTGAAGAAATTGATTCTAACCCTCATTGATGACCTTGACAGATTCAAGACTTTAGTGGAAGAAGTAACTGCCGATGTGATGGAAATATAAAGACAACTAGAATAGGAGAAACTGAGGATGTGACTGAATCCTTGCAATCTCATGATTAAACCTAAATAGATGAGAAGTTGTTTCTTATGGATGAGCAAAGAAAGTGGTTTCTTGAGATGAAATTCACTTTTGGTGAAGATTCTGTGAATATTATTAAAACGATAGCAAAGGTTTCCAATATTACATAAATTTAGTTGGCAAAGCAGCAGCAAGTTTCGAGAGAATTAACTCCAATTTTGAGAGAGGTTTTACAGTGTATAAAATGCTATCAAAGAGCACTGCATGCTACAGAAAAATCTTTTGCAAAAGGAGGAGTCAATATGTCAAGCTTCATTGTTGTATTATTTTAAGAAATTGCCACAGCTACCCTAATCTTCAACAGTCACCACAAAGATTTGTAAGCACCATCAATATCAAGGCACAACCCTCCACCAGCAAAAAGATTATGACCCCCTGAAGGCTCAGATGATTGTTAGCATTCTTTAGGAAGAATGTATTTTTAATTAAGGTATGTACATTGTTTTTACACATAATGCTATTATATACTTAATCAACTACAATATAGTATAATGTAAATTTTATATGCACTGGAAAACAAAAAATTGTGTGACTTGCTTTACAGAAATGATCACTTTACTGTAGTGGTCTAGAACCAAACCTGAATATTTCTTAGGTGTGCCAACATCCTATTAATAATAGTTTGCTTATTTAAAATGTTTCCTAATTTTTGTACTTATCCTGTTATCTTTCAGGGATATATTTCTGTAAGTGAAAGTTTAAAAAAAAACCATACATACATGTGACATGCCAAATTGCCTTTCAGACTGTCTGTGTGAATACTACACCCCTCTCAGGGCTCACATGCACCACACAAATTTCCCTGGCTAAAAAGAGTCTTCAGGGACAGAAGAGTGTGAAGGCTGAAATACAGGCCATGATTTTTGACAAGCCCAATGTCCTATTAGAAGTTTAGGTCCTTGTTCATCTTTCTTATTTTTGTTAATAACAAACACACTGAGGCAATTCATCTTCTCCAAGGTCAATATATCAGAAACGGATCTTAAAGTTGTCTTATCAGAAGTGGAGACTGACATCTTATTGACATGACTGCTCCTTATTTTCTTAATAAACTGAATTATCTCTATCAGAAACTAATGTGAAGTCATTTTTGCATTCCATTTCAATTTTATTTTTTCTTATATACAACCAGTCATTCCAACAAAATACACTGAATAATGTATTATTAGAAAATTGTCTTTACCTTTAATGAATTTTACCCACATATAGTTTGACTGAATATTGCCAGTATATTTTATTATCTGTTAATGCAAATCTCCTATCATGTTTCTTCTTTTAAAAATGTCTTAGTTATTTTTACCCATTATTTCTAGCAGTAGATTTTGGAGTAGTTCAGCTGGAATTTTTAGTGCAATTGTATTGTATTTATGTTTATACTGAATTTTAGAAGAAATAAAATTTTTATTATATTCAGTTTGCCTTTTAGGAAAAAATACTTCTCCTTACTAAATTTCTTTTATGTATCTTAGTGATATCGTATAGCTTTCCTCATACAAGTCCTATACATTTCTTGTTAAGGTATTTATAGGGAGTTTAAAATATTTTCTGTGTTTATTACTAAGAATTTTTTTATTACATTTTCTAAGAGGTTATTGCTCACAGATAGGAAAGTTATTGATTTTTAAATAATTTTCAACGGAGTTACTCACATTTTTTGACTGTTCATTTGTCACGCACTTGCTTGAGATTTGCTAGGCATACAAGTATATTCCTCAAAAATATTGCCCACAGAGTACAAATGCCTGAATACATTCAGCTAGGCATAATAAGCCTGTCGATTCAAACTCTAATCTGCCCTTACATACATTTCAGCTTCAAATTTTTCTTTGAAAAGTTAAATAATATAGCAGTTTTATTCCAATAATGAAACAAAACTCATACATAAGTGTACAACTGAAATTTAGACATATAGTAAAAACAGGGCTGATTTCCTATAATTGCTTATAAAAGTCATTGACAAATAACTCAAGTTTGCACAAAGTATTATTTTCCAGCCTTCTCAGGGCCATTTTTGCTCTTCAAGGCTTTCATATAAACAAAGGTATAAGTTTAAGAACGGTGGAATAATTGTTAAGGAAGTTTTCAGTAATCATATTCTGAAAGTGCCTTCCAATATCTAGGTCTTTTAAATACCTTTATAACATATGGGGTTATGACAATTGTTATTATAATTCTGTTAATAATATCACTTCATGTTCACCATACTTTCATTCTGTGATAGTCAGTACTGGGACAAACACAGGCAGATGTCACGACACAGGAAGAGGGAAGATTTGACCTTGCTCAATTAGCTGCTTATCCACATGGCCCATCATATCAAGAGCTTCGGGGCTCACCTGGGAACATTGCTTGGTTGATTGGGAGTTATATTGATGAATTGCTCATCAAATTTCTTTCCAGGTCCCCAGTTAATCTGTTATGTGATTCTGTGTTTACCTTTACCTTAATTTCATTATATATACATTATAAATCCTATTGATGGGCCCCTGTGTTTATAAGAAAACAATATTCTTCAAATTAAAAATCGCACCTTTGTATAGTATGAATCCTCACTCCAATTATATAAATTCCTATAAATCATTGCCTGTATTTCTATTGCGAAGCTATACTACATATTCATTTGTTTTCTAAGTAGCTATAAGATTGAGCTCCTCAAAGGAAGAATGATTTAGATTTTTAGATTTTTTGAATAGTATTAGATACATAATAGGTGATTTGTGAAGGGAACATCAAGGTAAGACATTCAAAGCAGAAGGAGATAAGGAAGCAACTGGCTAAAAACAGTCTAGGTACATAGATTCAACGGGGAAAACATGATTTTATTCCCTGTTTTCTACTTTACCCACATTTACTTTGGGATGTAAGAAATGAAAGAAAGGCAGTTCTGTGTGGTGATATTAAGCAGTAAATGTAGCTGCAAGCTTTTGAACAATTTATCCTATAGATCAACGTGTATATTTTTAGTGAACAGCACAAGAGCACATAAATATCTCAAAGGGCCCATTGACATGTTGAGGTCTTAAAATATGTTCTAATATAAAGAACTTTGCCATGCTGTTGTAGTTGAGCATACACGTTTTCGAGCTTTTTAAGAGAGCCAGTTTCTCTCAGATTTGTTGCTGACTAAACCAGTAGAAACTTATGAGAATTTTAGGCTCTTGAGCTGTCTTACAACTGATATCACAGATATCCATATTTGACTATGGAATTAAGGAAAAACTGAAGAAACAATTTTGGAAGATCTGGAAATCATATCACCTGAGGTTATAAACAAGCTCACTCTCAGGTTCATTTTATAGAAATCACCACAAACACTGCAGACAGTATCAGTCTTTTGCCCACGCTTACCTGCGCTGTAATAACTAACAAGACAATATCTTGAAGATGCAGATTATAATTAGATTAAAAAAAGAAGTCACGGTTTGATTGCTAGTCACAATATCCTGGTACATTTTCTGAGGTAATATTTTAAATTCTCTCCTCCTGTAGTATTGCCACATTCTGCTTCTAGTGTAACTGCTGGTTTTCCAGACTCCCTTGCATTTATTTTATGCAATATCTTGAAAGGATCAAACAGTCTTTTAAAAAACACAAAGAAACAGAGATTTCATTTTAATCCAAATTTCTCCAGAGAATTATATCTGGTTTCCTTTCACTAGAATCCACATGCCCCTCGCCAGAATCCATCAGTTAGTTTAAATACCATGAGGTCAGGTGCAGATTGCAGTGGCTTCACGCAATTTCAATATCTGTCCATGCAAAAAACAATATTTTCACATTATCATTAAAAAAGTCCCAGTGAGAAGGTTTGGAATCTTAAATTAACTTCATTTATTTCTCTCTCTACACTCTTGTGTGAATACATCTCTTAAAGCAAACAGCATATGTTGCTTTGCAGAATAATTTTGCATAAATATGTTATTTTCATCCAACAGTCAATAAATTCACTTGCTTATAGCAACATTCCACCTCAGAATGATCCACTTTCTGCCAATATGAATATTTCTCATAATAAGTATATGAATGAACTCTCAAAGATTAAGTCTCAAGCAATTGCTTCATCACATTCAAACACTTACGATAAATGTGTGAAGCAAAAGAACTTTCAACATCCACAGGAACAGTCTCAACAAGGCCAACGGGCTTTACTGGAAAGTAAATCTGTAGTTGGTTGAGGCATAAGTCAGAAGGTAAGCATTTTAAGAGTGTTTCACATCAGAGACATGTCCCCACTAAGGTAAATTTTTTGTTTTCTATCATGTTTTAGAAGAAAACAAACTAACCCTAGAAATGCCTGCATAAGATCATTTTCTATAATGGCAGGCTAGGAAATTGGAACTAACTCTTTGAAAGCAAACTGAAGTTGTTGGATAAAATATAAAAACATCACCTTAAAGACATTAAGAAGCTAACAAAATAAGGTATTACTAGTCAGAAGGGAAGAACTGAATTACCAGAACTGAAGGGCAAGTTTGAACCCAGGGGGAAAAGTGGCACAAAAGCTTTTTTTATGTGAAGTTGTTGTCACTCTTTGAACTTTGAACTTCTGTTAGAGGGGGCATATGAAGTGAGGGGAGGAGTAATCAGATTTCAGAGTCCACTCAAGATACAGGTGTCTGATAGGACATTCTCCCCACATTAATCTGAGGCCATAGTGGCTGTACCCTCAAGACATGTTTGCCACTCAAGTCAAGATTGGCCACCTCCATCGACATCATCTGAGAGGCCCAAAAATCTCAAGATGTGAACTTAACCACATCCCATATACTCTAGACACTCAGTAAACTTTGAACATCTTCTTTAAAGCAGAAGTTCTCAAACTGGAACACAAATCAGATTCATGTGGAGCGTGTATTAAAACAGATTGCTGGACCTCAACCCCAGACTTCCTAATTATTTAGTCGAGGATGAGTCCTAAGAATTTATATTTCTAACAAATTATCATGTGATGCTGATGTTGCTAGTCTAGGGACCACACTTTGAGAACCATGGCTCTTAATGAACATATCTTTATCCTAAGTTATTTCCCCGAGAAAAAAAAAATTGCAAGGATATTGAGGATGATATGATAAAGGAAATATAAGCACAAACATAAGAACACAGGTATCATGAGCAAAAATGTCAAACATGCAGCTGCAAAGATTTCAGATACCGGAATCATCAGTCACAGATGATAAAACCATTATGCTGATTTTAACCACTACAGTTAAAAAAATTAAAGACAAGCTTAAAAAATATCTTTAGAAAATAGAAATTGTAAAAAGCAATGACAACAGGTTTGAAAAAAATAGCAAGTAGACATCTAGAAGTTAAAAATATACTAATTAAACTAGTGGGATTAACAACAGATTAGATGAAGCTGAAGAGAGAATTAGTAAACTGCTATGTAAGTCAGTAAAGGAATTTAGAGTCTGCAGTCAAAATCTGGCCCACTGCTTTGTTTTGCAAGTAAAGCTTCACTGGAGCACAGCAATGCTCATTCATTTATGTATTGCTTATGGCTTCCATATCCTGAACTGGGGTCAGGAAGGTGAGATAGCCAGGAGGCAAAATTTAAGGAGATGCTCACTCTCACATTCATACAAGTGCCTGCAAGTGTCAACTTTGCATATGCACAACTCTGTGAGTAACTGTCTTCTTAAAATTAATGCCTTACACACCTTTCCTGCCCTACCCTAATCTTGGCCTTGGAAGGGAGATGACAGGAACTTCAAAGTGGTAAATTTATAAGGCTGTTCATTTTTGCTATAATACTTATGATTTGTGTACTTTTTTGTATACATGTGTTAATGTGTTAGATTTCAATTTTTAAAAGCAATGCTTTTCAAAATCAGCTCAAAGAATAAATAGTAATAAAATTAGAAACATTTTGAAATCAAAAATAATAAAAGTTCCATTTACAAAATAAGTGGGCTGAAGCTAAGACAGTGTTTTAATGCATACATTTTTAAAGTAGAAAGACAAATAAAAGTGAACTAAGCATCTATGTTAAAGAACAGCATATTCAATAAAGTAGCTATTGTATCACAGGGTATAAAACCTTCAGAAAATTGGGTTTGTACGTTCCAAGTCACATGCACAAGAATGTCTATAGCAACATAATTTATGTTATATAACTATAAAAATGATTTAATTATAGATAAATATGTGAGTGGAACTCAAAAAAAATGCATACAAAAGAAACAAGATCAAAGGCTTGATCTTGGACTTCCCAGACTTTATAACTGTGAACGATAATGTCTGTTGTGTATAAGCCACCTAATCTATGGAATTTTGTAACACTAGCCCAAACCTATTCGATAATAATATAACAAAAGCTCATGTACCACTCACTCAGCTGCAACATCTATCAATATTTTTCATGTCTAGGCTTACTCACTCTCCTCTAATTCTTTTCCTGGAGATTTTAAAATAAAACCCATATATCTTGTCATTTTACGTATGAATACATCTATATTCTACTTAAAAAAACAAAAACAAATGTTTAACGTCACCGTCATGCTACTATTTTCCTACCAAATAAAAGTAGTATTAATTTTTTGATATTGTCATTATACGCCCAACTGTTCTTGATTATGTCAACAATCATTATTATAGTTGTTTTCTTTGAACCAGGATCTAAATAAGGTCTACACATTGCATTTGATCATGAATCCTTTTAAGTCTTCTTTGTTCTTTAGAAGTCTTCTTTACCTTTTATTTATTTATTTATTTATTTATTTAATATCATTGATTTATTGAAGAAACAAGGTCATTTGCCCTGTAGAATGCCTTACATGACAGATTTCACTGATTGCTTCCTTGGAGTGTTGATAATTATTTTTCTTTAACTGCATTTTATATTTTTGGAAGTATTCAAATATTAACTTCCAATCTTCATGCAACAGTGCCTATATGCAGAAAGCAGTGCTTTTGTATGGCAGCACCAGCCTGCTAGAGTACACGTGAAAACTCAATTAATATTAAGAAAGATTAAAAAGTTTACTTTTAAAAACAGTCATTCGGTTGACAACAGTAAGGCTCAAACCATCTATTTGATGCAATAATAATTGCTTTACCATAAATCTAAATCTAATTATAGAGAAGACTTACAAATTAATGGACTCTTAACTCATTATTTTTAAGGTAATAAACTCTTTTCCAATTAACGATCATTTCTAAACTTCAAGTCAATCTTCTCTGTGCACTCAGAAAAATCTCATTTGCAGCCAAAATATCTTACTTTATAGAGCAGAGTTTCTCATTTGTGGACAACTTAAGGTGTCTTTACTGCATAAATGGGATACCCATTCTAAATAAATTGAGAAACAGTATTACCACAAGTTTTTAAATAACAAAATTGTATATCAGAGAGAGAATTTGAAAATTTTCACTAACTTATTTATCAGAGGACTAATGATAAATACCGTGAGTTATGGACAGGTCCCATATCCAGCTGACTACTTCATTTACTCTTTATTACTACCAAATGAGAAGTTCTTAACTAGCAAATAAGTAATCTAAATGAGTTTTAATGTTTCATGCCTCTGCCTTACTGTTCTTCATATTTGGATTAAACGTGGACCTAGAAATTATTGGGAGATTTCATATTGAATACCATGTCCTGTGTGCTAAAAGATGCTCAACTGATTAGTGCAGCACATTTAAAAGCGATGGAATGGTGATGTAGGAACCTGGTAGGAAATACATTTCTAGTTGTCTTTTTTGTGTATTAAGTTTTGGAAAGTATTTCTTCATGTTTATTACTGTATTTAAATTTGGCTTTTATAATCTATCAAAGAATACATCATTCGTTTATTTATCTGACAAGCAAAGAAGAAATTTGAAAGCTGAAAAAAATCACATTGTTGGAAATTGAGCTGTATGAACTAATTTGGACTTCTTAAGAAATCTTCTTGTCTTGTCATCAATATTAACATCATGTTGCCACTAAAATAATGTGTATAGACTATTCGAGTATATTAGGATTCTCTAGAGGGACAGAACTAATAGGATAGGTATAAGAATATAAAGGGGAGTTTATTAAGTATTAACTCACACGATCACAAGGTCTCACAATAGGCTCTCTGCAAGCTGAGAAGCAAGGAAAACCAGTCCGAGTCCCAAAACTGAAGAACTTAGAGTCTGATGTTCAAGGGTGGGAAACATCCATCATGGGAGAAAGATGTAAGCCAGGATGCTAGGCCAGTCTAGTCCTTTCACGTTTTTCTACCTGTTTTATATTCTAGCTGCAGTGGTAGCTGATTAGATGGTGCCCACTCAGATTAAGGGTGGGCCTGCCATTCCCAGTCCACTCACTCAAATATTAATCTCTTTTGGCAACACCCTCACAGACATGCCCAGGATCAATATTTTGCATCCTTCAATTCAATCAAGTTGACAGTATTAACCATCACATCAAGTTATTAAACGTATTTCTGAGATGTGTCTTAAAGCACAAGTGACCAAAATCAGAGCAATAAACCTTAATCTTACTGAAAGTATTTCTGAGATATGTTACAGAGGAAAAGTGCCTGAAATGAGACCAATAGACCCTAATCTTTTATTGGTGCTGTGAATCTTTAATTAAAAAACAATCTTAGCCCTCATTTCTAAAGCTCCCAGAAGTAATTTCCTCTTGACAACTACTGTAGTTCAGAGGGAAAAACTGAGTCTTGCCTTCAGTTCTAACATATCTTTGCATAGCTATCTGAAAAGTCAGATAATTAATGGTCATGAATACCCACATTCACAATGTTTTCTATTTATTGAGCATTAAATCAAGATTGGGCATATTGCCAATTATTGACTGTATGAAAATGGTATTGGTGTGATATTTACATGCATCCTTTTTATTTGCACATCAAAATACTACTTGTGACAAATAGAATGATTGCTGCTTGTTATTGATCCCAAACACCTTTATCCAATCATAGATTTTAAAAGAAAAAACACCAACTTATTCATAAGAGGACTTGAACAATATTTTTTAAAACATTTTTGCATACTTTCCCATACACCAGCTGTCGATACATTAACAAATAGATTCACATCAGTACATTCCTTACTGCTTCAGCAAAATATTGACCATAAACACAGATGATTGTTCTTCCACAATGTACACTTTTAATAGTTATCTGATTTTAGCTCCTTCCACTGTCCTCTACACACTATGTTCCACTCGGGTCTTCTTTCTCTTGCCCAGAAAGGCCCAGCTTTTGCTTTCCAAAGAGACTTTTCATGAACTTGTCCCACTGCCTTCACAAGAATAGAGGCAGCTGTCCTCTATTTCCCACGGTCACTTCCTTCTTTTTAGCCAGATGTCAATTAAAAGTTTCTCCTCAGTGAGATCTATCTTCTCAGTCGATATTACCACACCCCAGTCACTCACTGTCACATGCAGAAGGGGTATTAAAAACCATTTAATAGTCTGTAAAACATAAGCATCAATGATAAGGGACATAAGCTATACAAATAGGTATGGCTGCCCTGGTACATAATTGCTGAGTATCTTCCCTGATGATATTAAGCTCTTCTATTCTCTTTAGAGCATTATCACTATCTGAAATTAATCTTGACTTGGCTGTTGTTTGCCTCCTCCTGATAAGAGGATACGGCCAGGCATGGTGGCTCACACCTGTAATCTCAGCAATTTGGGAGGCTGAGGTAGGTGGATCATTTCATCTCGAAGTTTTATACCAGCCTGGGCAACATGGTGAAACCTCATCTCTACAAAAAATACAAAACTAGCCAGGTGTGATGGTGCATGCCTGTAGTCCCAGCTACTAGGGAGGCTGAGGTGGGAGGATCGCTTGAACCCTGGAGGTCGAGGCTGCAGTGAACCAAGATCACCACTGCTCTCCAACCTGGTAATAGAGTGAGGCTCTGTCCCAGAAAGAAGAAAGAAAGGGTAAAACAATATGCTCTCCAAAAGCAGAGTTTTCTTCATTACTGCATCCCTAGTACCCAAATTAAAGTTTGGCACATAATAGGGATTAAATATAGAATATGAAATGTGCTTGCTTTTGCTCTGAAGAGCACAACTTTGAGGGCTATCTCCCTAGTTTTAGTTGCCTATGTGCCATTAGCAACAGCATTAGGTGGACACTTAGGAAAATGTTATTTTGTTCCTATCCTAGGAGAAGTTCAATGAGTTTGCCAGATGGATAGATAACTGAAATTTGCCTAAAAATGGTTGATGCAAAAGCATCAGTGCCCCCTGCCATTGTTTGACAGAAGCTGAGAGACTTGATAAGTTCTGATCAGTTCAAGACATTTTCCAGCCCCACCAAGACCTACCAGTGGGCTATGAATCACATATTGACATTTGAACGCTTTTATAGAGCAATATATGATTTCAGGTTAATTAATGTCCAAATTTTCACTTGTCAAAATTTACAGACTTTAAAAGTACATAAACTTGCATTATTTTTTCATATGAAAGATAAGTAAAAATTTTAAAATTAGTAAGATTAAGTTAAAAAACAGTAAGGAAAAGTCAATCAATAAAAACAGAATGTTCAACAAGGTGTATGAGAATAAGATCAAACTACATATAAGGAACGTAGTCACAGAATTTACTAGATGCTTATGAAATACTAAACACCCTTCTGAAATTTCTTTATGAAACAAGGATAACAGCACCTACTGTATGCTTTGTTGTAAGAAATAATAAGATAATTGTGAAGAATTTAGCACACACTGTCTGGCAATGTAGTAAATACTCAATAAATATTGCAATATTGTTATTACCCATTTCAGCAATTAAAAAACAGATACAAATTTCAGCTCCAATAGCTCTAGGACTTTATAATCTTATTATTCCAAGAATGTTCTAGAAGTCTTCATACCCAAAAACTGGGTAAGAAATGTTGATCCAGTGCCATGTCATTAAGCACTAGCCCTCTCCATTTTCAATCTCTCTTAAAGTAATACCTTCAGGAAGAGAAATCAGTTAAAAAGTTTATAATGTCTGTGAAAATTCTTCTTTCTAACCTACAATCCAAAATTCCAAAAAACCCTTGGAGTGATTAAACAGCTAAAAGAGACTTTAGAGTGAGACCTCCTGATTTTACAGGTGAGGAAAGTGCATCTCAGAGGTTAAGCCATTGACCGAGAGTCCTACGTCTACTTTACATCAACCCAATGATGTTTACTAAGCATTTACTATGTGCAAGAAATAAAACATAAGTAAGGCATAAGTTCCGCTTCTAAGTAGTTTATAGTAATAGGAGAGGAGAAAACACAAGTATCAGTAAAAAATAGAAAACATGACATAGGTTGTCACAAAAAAGGAGCAAACAAGATATTCTGATGGATCAGAAAAAAGATCACTTCTACTTACATGCAAAATAGCAAAGAATTTTCAAAAAAAAAAAATAGACTTGTAGATGAGCTTTGAATACTGGGTTGGCTTTCACCATGCTGGGCTGAAAGAAATGGTTATCCTTCCAGGTAGAAGAATTAAAAGAAGCAAAGATAAGGGGAGAACTTTTAGGGCAAATTCAGGGTCTATAGAGCTTTCCAATGAGATTAGTGCATTGAGTACAGAAATGGCAAAAACTCGATAAGAATCTATGAAGAGACTTGGATTGCCCTGTGGCTGGCCTTGAACACCAGCTAGAGAAGTTTAAACTGAATTCCGCAAGTTAAGGGAACACTGATGGCTCTTTATCAGGAGAATTGCGTTCTATAAACTGTGGTTTGGGAGGAACGATCTGTAAAAGCTATGAGGAATGTTCTGTATTAAGGAGAAACTAGAACTGGGTAGATGATTTTATTTTGCGGTAACATAGGGCATACTTTAGCATTTGACAACGGCCATGGAAAGAAGAGGAGAGAAACAAAAGATATAGTAGCAGTAGGGTTGATTACATTTAGCAACATACTGAATTTAGGATTAAGAGAGTAGAAAGAGTCAAAGATAAAAGAAAAAAGTAGAGCCTTTAACAGAAGTAGATAACACCAGTAGTAGGAAAAAAAAAATTTAGGGAGAAAAGATGACTGGTTTAATTCTTGGCCTTAAGCCCGATGTGTTGACAATGTAGTTTATTCATTCAAGTGGAGATCCATTTATATAATAAGAGGTTGGAAAAGCAGATAGAGGACATACAAACTAGAGGTTAGAAAGCTAGATTTTGGAACGATCCATATGGACTCAAAAACATCTTCAGAGCAGGTAATATCACCAAAAAAGGGAAGTAAAGAGAGGATAGCTGAAGACAAAGTGTTTGGGATTTTTTTTTTTTTTTTCCTGAAAAAAACTCTTTTTATACTAAGAAGAAGAGCAGTCAGAAAAAGGCGAAAACACAGTGTGCTTGAAAAAATGGAAAAAGAGAATCTCAGCAACCTGGGAGATGTTTGGAGGAGTGAGTGGTGGGAATTGCCTGTTTCCTCTCCCTTTCCTCTTCCCGGACATGCCTCTGCTGGCCCAGCACTCAGACATTTGTCCGGCAACATTATGAGAACCTATGGAGAATGGCAGAAGGGAGAGAAAAACATGAGTGAGCCAACACACAACTGGGACCAGAGGTTTCAGGTTTGGAAAGTGAGAAGCTCCCGAACGGCAGGATGTGACGATATCTTGAACAAGAGGAAAAAAGCCAGTAGAAAAGAGAAAATGCAAACAAAATAAAGGATAATCTATGAAAGCAATGTGTTTTAAAATGTGGAAAGAAATGGAATCAAGAACACAAATAGAGAGATGATGATGATGATGATTATGGATAAGAGGCACTATGTTTTTAGTTCGTCCTCAGGCAGAGGTGAAAAGTATTTCAGTTCTGGTCAAAATTTACTAAGTGCCTACTACTATGTCCCACGTTCTGTGCACTGGAATTAGGGATACAAATTAGAAAAGATGTGCTTCCCTCAAGGAACCCATCATTTAGCAGGAGGAGCAGCCTAATCAATGAAGCAAATGAAAATAATCACTTTACAAAACTCCACTCCGATAGAGCTCTGGAGCTAGTGTTATGGGAACAGAGATGGCTGAGTCATTGATTCCATCCGTAGGACCCGATGAAAACATTTTGTAAACACTGACCTCTGCTTGTGACTAAAGTAAAAACCAGGATTTTGTCAAGTAACCAAATTGTGGTAGGGAAATTCAGGCAGAGAAAACATGATCAAAGTCACAGATAAGTGGGGAAAGAGGAAAAGGAGAATGATGCAGACACACTGAAGATATTGATTCATAAAGAGGAAGACAATGACAATTGTAAGAATTTGCAATCCACGACCTGCTGTTCTCCTGAAAGAAGAAAGTCTGTATTGGCGAGAGCCCAGATAAATGTATGTCTGAAACGTGAGGATGTCTAGGAATGGGAAAGGGTTAATGAGAAACGAACAAGAGGTATGACCTGTAGATATGATTTTAGGTCTCATGAATTTTTAGTGAGCCAAGAAACATGGGTATGTGAATTTCTCTCAATCATCCGAGGCTAACAATTTTATTTTTTATTTATTTTTATTATTTATATATATATTTTTGAGATGGAGTCTCACTCTGTCTCCCAGGTTGGAGTGCAGTGGCATGATCTCGGCTCACTGCAACCTCCGCCTCCTGGGTTTAAGCAATTCTCTGCCTCAGCCTCCTGAAGATTACAGGTGCCCGCCACCATGCCCGGCTAATTTTTTTTTGTATTTTTAGTAGAGATGGGGCTTCACCGTCTTGGCCAGGTTGGTCTTGAACTCCTGACCTCGTGATCCACCCACCTTGGTCTTCCAAAGTGATGGGATTACAGGCATGAGCCACCGCGCCTGTAATCTTAAAACCCCATCTTTCCAGACTCCTAGTGAATGTTTTCTCCATTAAAATACAGTCTATGTGTCATATTATGATGAGGACATGTTCTGGGAAATGCTTTGTTACGTGATTTTGCCACTGTGCAAACATCAGAGAGTGTACTTACACAAGCCTAGATAGTATACTATGCTACACACCTAGGCTATACAGTACAACCTATTGCTCCTAATGTAGACAACTGTAATACAATAGCAAGTATTTGTGAATCTAAACATATGTAAATAGAACAGAAATAATAAAAAATGCCATAAAAGATTTTTTAAATAATATACCTGTATAGTACACTTACCATGAATGGAGCTTGCAGGACTGGAAGTTTCTCTGGGTGAGCCTGTGAGTGAGGGATAAAAGAATGTGCAGGCCTAGGACATTACTGTACATTACTACAGACTTTACAAACACTGTACACTAAAACTGTAGTACATTTATTTTAAAAAAGTAATTCAGCAACAACATTACAATGGCTACAGTGTCACTAAGCAATAGGAATTTTTCAGTTTCATTATAATCTTATGGAACCATTGGCATCTAAGTGACCCACTTTTGATCAAAATATCATGTGGAGCATGTCTGTACAATCTTGGCTAGAGAAATAGTAGTGCAAAAGAGGCTTGGCTGATGTTATGCCCTGGTGGATGACACAGTGTATGCAGGTAGTATTACTAGGCATATGACTTGCAAATGCCTAGAAAAATTGTTAGGTGATAAGCTGCCCTTTTCAGGTACTTAACAGAATCAAATAAGTAGTTACAGATTAAAAAAAAAAAAAAATGAGAAGAGGAGATTTTAAGCAACACGTTCTTCTGGAGCAAAACTTAGTTGAGCAAAATTTACTTTCACTAACACCATCCAGAATCAATGAAGCACAGAGTTATGGGAGTTCCAAGAAGCAGTCACTAACTCTGAATCCAAAACCTGAAGAACCAGCCACTCACCCCCTCCCATGACCACCTCACACATGTACATGCATTCATGCTTGACCTTTACCTAATAGACTCCATTGATAAATTTTCAAAAATTTACCATGGAAAATTTCATACATATACAAAAATAAAAGTAGTAAAATGAGAAAGCACATACTCATTACCTAGCTTTAATAATTATAATCTTATGGCCAGTCTAAGCTGATGAACATTATGTTTCTTTCACATTTTAAAAGGGTTCTGTGGACACTTAATGCAGTTGTAAAAAAGGTGACAAAAGTATTCAAGAGAAGGGAAACTATTTCATGAATATAAATTGGATACATAAGCTTACCTGGACTGTAAAATATAAAACCAAAGATTGCAAAAGCCTCTTTCAAATACACATAGAATTAACCACAATGAGAACGCAGAACAATTATATTTCATCCTTACCAATGACCAATAAAATTATAGGAGCTTAAAATGCCCACAAGAGAGTTTAGATAAGCCCAAAATAATTTTTGATTACACTATAATTTAACGTTGAAATGATATTCTATGGGAAGCTATTAATTTCCATCTGTGATGATCATTAAAAATATCATCAACATCCATTTATCTTGGGGAATAGGGCTGTCACTTAAGTATCTTTCTATTTTATTCATGTATTTGTGTATTAAGTCAAACTGCACTATGTGGAGTTCAAGTAGGCATATTAAATTCTAAGTTATTTAATCAATTTTTAATACAGAAATGTATTAATTTTTAAATTTTGTGTTAGTGTAGTTTATGTGCTAAGGATTTACAAGGAACATAGTGTTATGTTTTTATGAAAAAAAACACATAGCAATTCATTTTGTCAATCATTGTTAATTTAATGAACTTATAAAACATGCAGATTTATTATATACATACACACACACACACACACACACACACACAGACCTGATTATTCAAACAACCTTTAATCTTAGTTGATTTCCCTAAGATCTGTACAAATGAAGGGCAACCTATTCACTGCTTCCCATCCTAACTCACAATTTGCTACTTCCGGCTCAGGGGAATATTATGAAGTTGTGTGTTAACTGACTCAGGGAATCACCTGACTTTATGTCACTCTTCTCACCTCCACCTCCATGCAACTTTCTTTGATCTCCAACCACTCTCAGATTAGCAAATATTGCTTTACCCAAATTCTTACGAGCTACAAATACACATCCTGCTAAATCAACTCCTCCCACTTCTGATTATTATCCAATTACTTGAAAATGCTTCTCATCTCCCTCTCGTTAGACATTTTTGAGAAAAATAATCATCTCAATTATGACTCACAAATGTTAGTGGGGTGGTTGGTACCTGCCTGTAGCAATAAAAAGGAAAGTCATGAGTTTTGAAGCAAAATCATATGTAACAAGAAGCAAATTATATTAACTTTTAAAACCCTAACACTCTCCTGTTATTCTTTTTAAAGTTATTTTCATCTTCTTTGCCATCCTTTAATAATTAATGCGCTTTGCCTCAAATGCCAGCATATAAAACAAATCTTTAATTTAAATATTTATTTATCAAATAATGAGGGCACTTTGCTAGGATAGGGGTATACAGTGGTTAACAAAACTAGACATGGCCCCTGACCTCATGGAGCATACTGACCAGTGCAGAAGAGAGATATTAATCAAATATTCCTACTAATGAATGCACAAAAACAATCTGAGTCAAATGTTATAAAGTAATGAAACAGGGTTCTAGGAAACAATATAAGCAAATAAATCTGACCTGGATTGGGGGTTCAGGTAAGCAAAGCTTAAACTGAGACCTGAAGGATAACTAACTATAATCTAGGAAAGAGAGGGCTCTGAACTTTCTAGAAAGAGTGAAAAGAATGTGTAACACGGAGGAAGAAGGCCAATGTGGCTGGAGTTAGAGGATGCTATCGAGAATCTCATGGGATAAAGCTCATGGCACACTATACAGGAGCATTTAGGATATAGGGAAGATTTTGGTCTTAATCTTTAAAGCAATGAGAATCCAATAATGAGTTTCAACTGTGAACATGTGTGAGAGTATGTGTATGTGTGATGTGTATGTGTAGAGAAGTGACATGATCAAATATACATTGTCAAAATATCACACTGATTGCAAGTAGAGAAACCCTAAACACGTTTTTATTAATGTGTCCTTCTTTACCACTAGAATTACAAAATATGTTCTCTTGACTGCCAATGTAAAATTTTTGTCTGTGTTATGTGCAAAATTGGTTTCTTTGGTTGATCTAGAAATCAGACAAAGGTTTTTAGCATTATTGCAAGACAAAATGCCATACAAATATCAAATATCTTATAAAAAGACTAGGAAAATAACCAATCTTACAGGTGCATATGCTAAATTCCTTAGGCTATTTCTCAGATATTTGCATATTCCTTGTATTTTTTGTTTTCACTTTTTTACCTTAAGAGGATGTTTCTGATTCATGCAAACACACAATTATGTATTACTTTCTGAACATTGATATTTAATTGATACGATGATATTTAATTGGTCCAAATAACTCTTGCTTTTCTTTCAGAAAAGAATAAGCTTATTTTGCCGGGCTCGGTGGCTCACGCCTGTAATCCCAGCACTTTGCGGGTCCGAGGCGGGCAGATCACAAGGTTAGGAGATCGAGACCATCCTGGCTAACACGGTGAAACCCCGTCTCTACTAAAAATACAGAAAAAACTAGCCGGGCGTGGTGGCGGGCGCCTGTAGTCCCAGCTACTCGGGAGGCTGAGGCAGGAGAATGGCGTGAACCCGGGAGGTGGAGCTTGCAGTGAGCCGAGATCGCACCACTGCACTCCAGCCTGGGGGACACAGCGAGACTTCGTCTCAAAAAAAAAAAAAGAATAAGCTTATTTTGTCTAAAACGTAGATGATGAAAATACATAGTTTCACTATCTAACAAAAAGAAAACCATCAGACTTTGCTGACTATAACTAGTTATGAACATTATGAACACATAAGTAAGTATAAAACTAATTATGTACTCTGAATATTAACATTGAAAATTGTTTCCATAGAAACTTGGAGCTGTAAGCTCCTAGAGAAAAAGGATTACATTTTTATTTACCTTACTATTTTAGAGCCTAACAAAGGGTTTAGAACATAGTCGAATCAATTAATGTTTGTTATTTTACTACATAAGTGTTTTGCTTTTGGGTTTTTTTTTTTTTTTGGTCTTTTTTTTTTTTTTTTTTTTTTGAGACAGAGTCTCACTCTTTCGCCAGGCTGGAGTGCAGTGGTGCGATCTCGGCTCACTGCAACCTCTGCCTCCTGGATTCAAGTGATTCCCCTCCCTCAGTCTACCCAGTAGCTGGCACTAAAGGTGCCTGCCACCATGTCCAGCTAACTTTTTTTGTATTTTAGTAGAGACATGGTTTCACCATGTTGGCCAGGATGGTCTCGATCTCCTGACCTCTTGATTCACCCTCGTTGGCCTTCCAAAGTGCTGGGATTACAGGCATGAGCCATGGTGCCCAATCAAAATTACTTCTTAAAAGAGATGATTTGAAGTAAACTTGATTGACTGTGTAGTCAAATATTTTTAAATTAATATGCATTTAATATTCTTACTTAAAACATAATTGCATCTTTTCAAATATAATAGACTAGATAGCTTTAATTAAATTTAATGACCTCATTACAGGAATACCAACCATTCCAATCCTCTTAGGTCTGAGGAGTTTCTAAGAATTGTGACTATCACTGCTAAAACTGGAAAAATCCCAAAGTGAGACATTGATTACTAAAATATTGTCATATGTAACTTATAAGGGTCAATTGTCTTTTATGTTTAATTAAGACTCTTCTATTGTCTTTATTGTAATGGTCTATTTATTTAACTGGGAACTTCCAGGGTAAACGTGAAAAATTAACACTACTTATCCTTTGAGACTGTAATTTGTTCAAATTCCAGTTTGGAACAAAGTTTCAGGCAGATTACTTGAATTACTCATATTTTCTTTTCTAATGTTTACTAATAGTCATTGAAATAGTTGGAGTACTTCAAAATCATTCATTTTCATCAAACAAGTTTTAAGAGAATGTGGTTAATACATTTACCTCTTGTCAGACAAATTTTCAATTTCAATTTGGCTTGGACTTTAGTCAGTAGTTGACAACGGGAAGATATCATGGAACAAGCTAAAGAGACATATTTTTCATATATTCTCAAACCACTTAGGAACAATATGTTTGGAAATAGAAAATATATTGATATAGGTGACTGTCAGAATCTACAGTGGTTGCTGAAACGAAGAGAGCAGTAATAACAGAAATGCACTGAAATAAGACAGGAGATAAAAGATAGTGACCATATTTTCTCATCAATATAGTGAAAAAAAGAAACTGAAAAAATCCAGCTTGATTCAACATGATGTTGGAGCTATGCGTAGGCATGTAATTAAGGAGAAAGAGAAACTGGCTATATTTGGTGTTTTAACAAAGTTTTTTTTTTTTTTTTTTTTTTTTTTTAAGAGCAAATTAACAGCTTATGATGGAATGGAGAGTCACAATACACTGAGACACTATCCACTAAAATCTACTCTGAGTTGAGGTATTGAAATCTCTTCTCTTTTTCTTTTGTTTTCAAAGTAGCGTTGGAGCAAATATCAATCCCATACAAGTTCATTGAGTATAATCAAAACAAACAGTAAATTGTTTTCTAGGAGCAACGATAACAAAAAAAGTCTGAAATGACATCGTTCATCTTATTTTTTACATGAAAATTAACTGGAAAAAAGAATGTGTTCTCAGTGTGATAGAGTGGCAAGTTCAGCCCTAGAGTCTCTAATCTATGGGAGCCACAGGCAGAGGTGACAGGGGACACAAGGTAGATGGTCTTCTTGTATGTCACTTTGTGTGTATTATTTGAAGAATGAGTGTCACATTAAAATGAGTGTCACATTTAAATGCCAGATTGGTGCTGTCATATTTAACTGAACTTTTCAACCAGGCAGAAGGATACTTACTGAGGGATTTGGAAAGCTGAAAATACATGACTAGGGAAGTTAATTATAAATACTACAATCTGTGTATGCAAATACCAAAGAAACTTGTGTTAAATTAAATCACTGGAAACTTTAAAAGTTTATTTGTGTTTCTTCAACATTTTGTCCCACTGGTGGACTTCATCAAAATATATTGAGTAAGTTAAATGAGGAAATAGTGTTATTCAAAATGCCCCTTCAGAGCCTTTAAACTAATAAAATGCTATGTGTTGCTCCAAACAGTCCCATCAGTACATAAAGGTTACATTTTGCTAAAATCCATATAGTCTGTAGACTATAGGGTATCACAGTTGAAATTTTGAAGCTTGTCTCTCACATATTAAAACAATTTGATCAGCTGAATTGAAAACTGTAATTTAAAAGTTGTAATTAAATTCTTTGTACACATGCCCCAGAATGGACACCATTTACTCAATACTCAGGAAGCTAAAATTTAAATAACAATTCTGGGTTCTTCTGAGGATGAATTTTTTAAAATACAAACGTTGTATGTATAAAAACAAACACAACTGAGGATCTACCCTTCAAGATGATTCTCAATGATAAAATTGCAGTCTTAGTCATGAGGGTAATAAGAAGTGTGACTATCGCCGGGCTCAGTGGCTCACGCCTGTAATCCCAGGACTTTGGGAGGCCAAGGCGGGCAGATCATGAGGTCAAGAGATCGAGACCACCCTGGCTAACACGGTGAAACTCCGTCTCTACTAAAAATACAAAAAAATAGCTGGGCGTGGTGGCGAGCGCCTGTAGTCCCAGCTACTTGGGAGGCTGAGGCAGGAGAATGGTGTGAACCCAGGAGGCAGAGCTTGCAGTGAGCCGAGATGGCACCACTGCACTCCAGCCTGGGCGACAGAGCAAGACTCCGAACCCTCCCCACGCCCCCCAAAAAAAAGAAAAAAAAGAAGTGTGACTATCACTGCAAAAAAAAAAAATGTGGTTTTGAAAGAAACAAGAATCTTAAAAACACTGGCTTGTGATAACATAGACAAAGCAATTTAAATGATTATCCATTACTAGGTGAAAACATAAGAAAACTCATCTAACACACGTGTTATGCATGTCCTTTGGGAAATTCCAGTTTGGAATCACCTTACCCTCGAAAAAGATGAGTTAGGAATGTATTCAGGAAGATACGTTATATAAAAATCACAAGTTCTATTTATTTATATTGTGTTTATACCATCAGCTTAATTTTAGTAAAAAATTCATATAATGAGAGTGTATTTAATACAGATGCTGTTATAATAAAACTTCATAATTTGTGAGAATTTGAAGCAATTTTCATTAACATGAGAATTTTCTCTGCCCCTCCATTATTCCATACTGTGGATAAAGCCCAGCGCCTTGGCCAATATAGCTTATTTGCAACCATCTCCACTGATATTTATTTAGTAATGCATTTAACATAGGTTTCAGAGGATTTTTCTTGCTTCAAGATAGACTACCTTAGGAAGAATCCTTAGGGACCATCTAGAAAGCTTCTCCTTTCCTTAGATCACAAAGCTACTTATCCCAAGACAGCTTAAG
Organism: Theropithecus gelada; assembly: GCF_003255815.1. Taxonomy (NCBI): domain Eukaryota; kingdom Metazoa; phylum Chordata; class Mammalia; order Primates; family Cercopithecidae; genus Theropithecus; species Theropithecus gelada. Next base: position 167,384,974 of record NC_037672.1, on the reverse strand, counting down.
TAAAATTGTTAATTCTTAAAACATTTGATATAAGAGAATTCTTCCATGAAGCCGTCTGAGCCTGGTTATTTCTTTTTTGGGGAAGTTTTAAATTATAAACCTAGTTTCTTTAATATTAACAGTTATAGGGTTATACAAATTATCATTTTTATATTGGGTGAGTAGTGGTAGTTCTGTTTTCTAAAGAATTAGTTTGTTATTTCACCAAAGTTGTCAAATTTTTGGGTGTACATTGGTCTCTAGTAGTCCCTTATTATCCTTTTAATGTGTTCAGGGCTTGTGGTGATATCTTGTTTAATTCCTGACATTTGTAATTTGGATTTTTTTCTTTTTCTTTGTCAGTCTTATTTGAGATTTATTAATTTTATTGATGTCAGAAACCAAGCTTTTTAATTGACTTTTCCTATTTTCTGTTTTCAATTTTATTGGATTTTGCTATTGTCATTATGAATTCCTCCTTTATTTTGGTATGGGTACATTTTGGTATGGGCTTATTTTTCTATGTTTTTTGAGGTGGGAGCTTAAAGTATTATTTAAGACTTTTTTCTCTAGTGTATACATTTAGTGCTATAAATTTCCTTCTTCATACTGCTTTAAATGTGCCCCACAAATTTTTATATGTTGTATTTTTGGTTTCTTTACTTGACACTTTCTCTTTTACCCATGGATTATTTAAAAGTGTATTGTTCTATTTCCCAGTGTTTGGAAAAAGATTTTACTGTTACTGATTTCTAGTATAATTGTATTGTGGTTGAACACAATTTGTATGATATCCAGTTTTTCCAATTTTCTGAGTTTTGGTTTATAACCCAGGATATAGTATATCTTGATATATATTCTGCAGGACTTGAAAATAGAGTAGTCCCCTCTTATCTATGAGGAATGCATTCGAAGACCCCTAGTTGACGACTAAAACTGCAGATAGTACTGACCCTGATTGCCTTCAATCAGAACATGTTTGTGTTCATGTCTTCCATTCACAAATTTAATGGCTATTCCATCTTAACTAAACGCTTATCAATGCACTTATTTTCACTTTGACTGTAACTTTTGCAGTTTAAATGCAACAGCTAAACTAGCACAAATTGTTTTTCTTTCTTTACAATTTCATGAATAGAAGATTTGTTTTTACCATAGATCTCAGCAACCTTGGCATTTATTTTTTTTCCCTTACTAAGTCAATTTTTACTTTACTTTACTTTTTACAGACCTTTTTACTTAAAGGGAGTACTTTACAGCTTCTTTTTGTCATATCTGAATTGCCAACATTACCACTCTTGAGCCGTGGGGCCATGATTAAGTAAAAATAGGGATTACTTGAACATAAGCACTGCAATAGTGCTACAGTTGATCTGAGACAGGAAACAGCTCATCAGTGACTAACAAACAGGTAATATAACAAATAGGTAGCATGGCTATGCTAGCCCAAGGCCTGATTCATGTCCCAGGTATGATGAAGTAGGACAGCATGAGATCTCATCATACTACACAGAATGGCACACAATTTAAAACTTACAAACTGTTTATTTCTGTGATTTTCCATTTAATATTTTCACACTGTGTGGGTGACTGCAGGTAACTGAAACTGTGAAAAATGAAATGGCAGATAAGGGGAGATAGCTACTTTAATGTGTGTTCTTCTGATGCTGGATAAAGTGTTCTTTAAATGTCAATTTGATTCTGTTAGTTGGCGATGTTTTTGAGTTCTTTCACAGTCTGCTGATTTTCTGCTTAGTTGTTCCAGCATGACATATCCCTTTCCAACATTTTACTTTCAACCTATGTTGTTATAAACAAAGTCAGTTTCTGTCAGAAAGCATAGAGTTGGGTCATGTTTTTTAATTCACCCTGCTAATCTTTGTCTTTAATTGGTGAATTTACCAGGGGTCCCCAACCCCTGGGTCACAGACTGATACTGGTTCATAGCCTCTTTGAAACTGGAAGGCACAGCAGGAAATGAGCCAGCATTTCTGTCTGAGCTCCGCCTCCTGTCAGATCAGCCACCAGGATTAGATTATCATAGGAGCAAGAACCTATTGTGGCACCTATTGTGAACTGTGCATGTGAGGGATCTAAGTTGCCTGCTCCTTATGAGAATCTAACTAATGCCTGATTATCTGAGGTGGAACAGTTTCATCCCAAACCCATTCCCTGCCCCCAACCCCTGGCCCCATATGTGGAAAAACTGTCTTCCACAAAACTGGGCTGGGCGCCCTGACTCATGCCTGTAATCCTAGTACTTTGGGAGGCCAAGGCAGGCGGATCATCTGGGGTCAGGGGTTAAAGACCAGCCTGGCCAACATGGGAAAACCCCGTCTCTACTAAAAATACAAAAATGTGTGGGGCGTGGTGGCGCATATCTGTAATACCAGATACTCAGGAAGCTGAGGCAAGAGAATTGTTTGAACCCAGGAGGCAGAGGTTGCAGTGAGCTGAGATGGCGCCACTTCACTCCAGCCTGGGCGACGGAGTGAGACTCCTTCTCAAAAAGAAAAAAAAAAAGTGTTCCCTGGTGCCAAAAATATTGGGGACTGCTGATTTTGACCATTCACACTTAATGTAATAATTAATATTTTAAGGCTTACATATGTCATTTGCTGCTGTTGTTTAACGTTTGTTCTGTTTCATATTTTTCTGTTTTCCTTTTCTTGCCTGTGGATTACTTTGACATTTTTTAGAATTTCATTTTAACTTTTTTTTTTTTTTAAATGCACCTCTTTATAAACCTTTGTGGTGGTTGTCATAGGTATTGCATTATATATACATAACTTATCTCAGTCTACTGGTGTCATCATTTTATCAGCCCAAGTGAGGTGTAAAAAGCTTGCCTTCCGGCCGGGCACGGTGGCTCAAGCCTGTAATCCCAGCACTTTGGGAGGCCTAGACGGGCGTCTGTAGTCCCAGCTACTCGGGAGGCTGAGGCAGGAGAACGGCGTAAACCCGGGAGGCGGAGCTTGCAGTGAGCTGAGATCCCGCCACTGCACTCCAGCCTGGGGGACAGAGCGAGACTCCGTCTCAAAAACAAAAAACAAAAAACAAAAAACTTGCCTTCCTTTATGTTCTTTCACTTATAAAATCATTAAATTCTTCCACTTATAAAATCATTACGTGTTTTTTTTCTAATACAGTTTTAGAACCACATCAAATAGTGTCATAATTTTTGCATCAATCACTATTTTCAAAAACTAAACAACAGAAAGAAAATCAGTTGTTTTTCTCATATTTTATTTACCATGTTTTATCTCTTTTCCTGATTTTCCAGTGATTCTGCCTGCATCATTTCTTTTCTGTTCAGAGAGCATCTTTAGTCATTACTTTAGATTAGTTCTGCTGCCAACAAGTTATCTTAGTTATTTTTTTTCCCTCAATCTTTAATGTCTTAACTTACCCCCTTGATTCCTGACAGATATTTTCACTGGGCATAAAAAATGTTGTGCCACTTCCTTCTGCTCTTTGTGGTTTCTAATAAGAAATCCCTTGTTACTCAAAATGTTTTCCCACTACAGATAAGGTGGTTTTTTTTCTCTGTCACTCATTTTTTAAAATCTTTAGTTTTCAGAAGTTTTGCTAGATAGCTTGGTGTGGATTGGCTTGGGTTTACACTGTTTGGGGATTGTTCTACTTCTTAAAACTTTAGGTTTATAACTTCTGCCAAATTTAGGAACCATTAAACCATTATTTACTCAAGTATTCTTTCAGCCTTGCCCTCTTTTGCTGCTTCTTCTGGGATTCCTGTGTCATTAAAGTTAAATCTTTCGTTACAGTTCCAAAGTGCCTGAAACTCTATCCTTTTTTTTTTTTTTTTTCCAGTCTTTCTTTCTGTTGTTCAAATTGGGTAATTTCTATTGTTCTATCTTATAGTTCCATAATTCCTTCATCTGTTTTCTCTATTCCTCTAATATTTTCAGCTTTTTCAATGCATTTTTTAGTTCTAAAATTTCTATTTGGTTCTTCTTTATATCTTCTACTTATTTGCTGAGACTTTCTATTGCTTTGCTGTAACTCTATTTTTTCATTTGTTTTAGGTATATTCATAATTGCTCCTTGAAGCTCTTTAAAAATAACTGCTTTAGGGAGGAGAATGGAGAGTAAAAAAATAATAACTGCCTTAAAATATTTATTAAAAAACTCTAGCATCTCTGTCTTCTCAATGTTGTACCTATTTATTACCTTCTTTTCCCCATTCATTTGAGATCTTTCTGATTCTTAGAATAATGAGCTATTTTTTAATTAAACCTGGACATTGTGGGTACCCTGTTATCAATTCTGGATCTTATTTAAACCTTATATTTTAGCTGGCTTTCTCTAATACCACTCTGACAGGTGAAAAGGGGATCTTACTACATTACTTCCAGGCAAAGGTAGAAGCTCAGGTTCTCAACTTGGCCTTCATTGATAACTAAGACAGGGGGCTCCTCATCATTGCTCCTAGCCAGAGGTGGAAATTTTAGTTACTCACTAGACCTCCACTGAGACTTCCCTGGCTGGGAGGGTTAGGAGTGTCTTACTACCTCTCCAAACAACCTTCATTGATAACACAAGGGATAAGGAAGTTGCTTCATTATTACTGGTTGGTAGTGAAAGTCCTGACTTTCCACTACACCTCTTATGACAACACCCCAGAGAGGAGGAGAAAGGTTACCTCATTAATTCTTAGTGTTGGCGGAGGTCCACGTTCCACAGATGATCACTCCTGACTCCTGTGGGATGGGGGCTGTTACTGCCCTGTGAGGAGGAATGTACCTGTCACTGCTCTATGAAGAAGAAAGTTCCCACTCCCTTCTCAGCCTTCTCTGACACCATACCAGCAGGTAAGTTGGGGCACTTCATTACAGCCTGGGACGGATGGCTGTCTAGGATATCCACTAAGCCTTTGCTGGCATGGGTCTGGGTAGGGTCAGAGTTTTTTCTGTAATGGTTAGCTGGAGTAGAGTCATTACTGTCTTAAAGACTTTTGTCTTGCAACGCTGCCCTTTTTCTGGTCCTTTGGCTAGAGGGAGCAGGTTTATGCTGCAGCTTTTCCAGGTTGCCAGCTGATATGGTTAGGTTTTGTGTCCCCACCCAAATTTCATACTGAATCATAATCACCTGGTGTTGAGGGAGAGACCTGGTGTGAGGTGACTGGATCATGGGGGCAGTTTCATGCTTTTCTCATGACAGTGAGTGAGTTCTCATGAGATCTGATGGGTTATAAGGCAGTTTTCCCTGTTCTTGCATGCTCTCTCTCACTTGCTGCCATGTAAGACGTGCCTGCTTCTTCTTCCACCATAAGTTTCCTGAGGCCTCCTGAGCCATGTGGAACTGTAAGTCAATTAAACCTGCTTTCTTTATAAGTTATCCAGTCTCAGTCAGTTCTTTATAGCAATATGAAAATGGACTAATACACCAGCTCTCTAGGATACACGAGGCAAAAAGAAAACCAGTCCTTCCTTAGGTCCTATGGTCCCTGAGTGGTTTGTTTCATTTGCTCTGCCTCTCAATCTTCTTATGTTTGTTTTATGTACACTATTGGAAATTTGTAGGTATATTTAGTGGGTGGAATAAGGAAAAATATGCATCTACTTTATCTTTCCAGAGGTAGAGTTCTTCTTTTCATTGTCTTTTATTATTTATTTCACTAAGATTACTGTGTTAAAACAGATAGATGCCACTTGCTCATAAGAATGGGGAATAGTCACATACTCTTCTTGGATTTTAAATTTTGAATCCATATCACTACTTTATTCAGATAACAAAGAGTGAGCACTTATAATACAGTATGTTAAACAGACATTATATGACATGCTCTGTGGTTTAGGGGTCTGATATCGTTTGGCTGTGTCCCCACCCCATATTTATCCTGAATTGTAGCTCCCATAATCCCCACATGTTGTGGGAGGAACCCAATGGAGGGTAATTGAATCATGGGGATGGGTTTTTTCCACGCTCTTCTCCTGATAATGAATAAGTCTCACGAGACGTGATAGTTTTATAAAGGGCAGTTCCGCTGCACATGCTCTCTTTCCTGCTGCCATATAAGATGTGCCTTTGCTCCTCCTTCACCTTCCACCATGATTGTGAGGCTTCCCCAGCCATGTGAAACTTTGAGTCCACTAAACCTCTTTTTCTTTATAAATTACACAGTCTCATGTATTTCTTCATAGCAGTATGAAAATGGACTAATAATTTTAGGATGTAAGTGCTGCTTTCAGTGATACCTTCTGCATATTCTTTTCCTATTCTGAGATCTTGTGCAAAAATGTTACATGAGGTTTCCTGTATTTTCCATAAGCTTTGAGTGGTTGTAAAACTATACTATATGTTATATATAGGCTTTTGTTTCAGAAAATTGAATACTCTTTCTTTCCTTTTTCTTGTACAGGAAAAAAGACTGACACATTTAAAATTGAAGTCATATGTGCTATGAAAATTCATCTCAAAAAATTTATTCAGAGGTCACAAACCCCTTGTGGCATTAATGGCAATATAAAGAGTGCAATTTAACAGATCTGAGGCATCGAGAAATCTTTCTTCAAAAAGAGCTCAAAAACATTTTAGAAGATAGCCCAGATTTAATTGGCAAGTGCTTAAGGGCTGCTCTTTGATATACTCTTTCCTTCAGATCTGATAAGAAGTGGGAGCATTTGTAAGAAACCACTTTGAAAAATAAGGTGTTAAGATTAGGTAGCAAAACTATTAAATGGTTTCCTTTTGTTAAGCCCTGCTAGCTCATAAAGGGTTGAAAGAGTGAGACTGTAAAGCAGGTGACCTGACAGAATATCCCTAAGAGTGGGATCAGGACACAGCAAGAGAGTACTCCAAAAGAAAAAAAAAAAAAAACAAGAAGAAGAAGAAAAAGCAGTAATTGAAGAGAATAAGAGCTTTATAGAACTGAAATAGTTCTTGGAGTGAATTTTTGCTGACAAAAAAGAAGCATTTTAAGGTGACTTTTTGGGTTATTTTTACTTTTAAGATGAAAGGGTGCCACATATATAATAGTGACAGGATAACAAAAGAGGGGAGCTCTTAGTTTGAAGATTTTCTTGATCCCTTTTAAACAGAAATGGAGTACACCTGTATGAAAATGAATTAAAGCCAGGAGGCAAGAAAACCTGGCCAATAGCTGCTTAAATAGCTGCCCTGGAAGTGAGCCAAAAACAGATTGGATTAACTTTGCAAAAGCGAGTCAATAACAATTGCGATTATTTCAAGGCAGAGCTCAAACCCAGTCCATTGGAAATGAAAACTGAATAATAAAAGATGCAATATGCAAGGGCATGAAAACTGTTTGCAGACGTTAAATGACTCTGGCAAGACAGATAGAAAATAAGTAGCAATAATTTCATCTTCATGAAAAAAATACATGTTCTATTAAAGAAACAAGAAATGGGTCAATTTTGGAATTGTAAGAACAGAAGCACAAAAAAGACTCGTAGATCTTGAAATAATATTTAGACTCACAAGTGTCCTGCATACTATAAGTCAGTTGCAATTGAGGTGATCTTTTAAATTTTATTTTAAATTCTGGGATATATGTACAGGATGTATAGTTTTGTTACACAGGTAAACATGTGCAATAGTGGTTTGCTGCACCTATCAATCCATCACCTATGTATGAAGCCCAACATGCTTTAGCTATTTTTTTCTGATGCTCTCCCTCCCTCCATCACACCGAGAGTCCCTAATGTGTGTTGTTCCTCTCTCTGTGTCCATGCGTTCTCATTGTTTAGCTCCCACTTATACATGAGAAAATGTGGTGTTTGGTTTTCTGCCCCTGCATTAATTTGCTGAGGACAGTGGCTTCCAGATCCATCCATGTCCCTGCAAAAGACATAATCTCATTCCTTTTTTATGGTTGCGTAATATTCCATGGTGTATATGTACCACATTTTCTTTATCCAGTCTATCATTGATAGGCATTTGGGTTGACTCCATGTCTTTGCTGTTGTGCATAGTGTTGCAATGAACATACACATGCATGTATCTTTGTAATATAATGATTTACATTTCTTTGGGTATTTAGCCAGTAATGGGATTGCTGGACCAATGATATTTCTGTCTTGAGGTCTTTGAAGAATCACCAGACTGTCTTCTACAATGGTTGAACTAATTTGTAATTTCACAAACAGTGTAAAAACACTCCCATTTCTCCACAGTCTTGCCAGCATCTGTTGTTTCTTCACTTTTCCATAATCATCTTTCTGACTGGAGTGAGATGGTATCTCATTGTGGTTTGATTTGCATTTATCCCATGACCAGCAATGTTGAGCTTTTTTTCATATGTTTGTTGGCCACATAAGCGTCTTCTTTTGAGAAGTGTCTGTTCATGCCTTTCTCTCACTTTTTAATAGGGATGTTTGTTCTTTTCATGGAAATTTGTTGAAGTTCCTTATGGATTCTGGATATTCGACCTTTGTCAGATGCACAGATTGCAAAAATTTTCTCTCGTTCTGTAGGTTGTCTGTTCTTGCTGATGATAGTTTATTTTGCTGTGCAGAAGTGCTTTAGTTTAATTAGATATCATTTGCCAATTTTTGCTTTATTGCAATGCTTTTCATGTTTTTGTCATGAAATCTTTGCCCATGCCTATGTCCTGAATAGTATTGCCTAGATTTTCTTCTAAGTTTTTTATTGTTTTGGGTTTTACATTTAAGGCTTTAATCCATCTTGAGTTTATTTTTGTATAAGATGTAACGAAAGGATCCAGTTTCAATTTTCTGCATATGGCTAGCCAGTTCTCCCAGCACCATTTATTATAAAGGAAATCCATTCCCCATTGCTTGTTTTTGTCAAGTTTGTCAAAGATTAGACAGTTGTAGATGTAGAGCAGTTTGAATCAGGTAGCGTGATGCCTCCAGCTTTGTTCTTTTTGCTTAAGATTGTCTTGAATATAAAGGCTCTTTTTTAGTTCCATATGAATTTTAAAGTGTTTGCTTTTTCTAATTCTATAAAGAATGCAAATGGTAGTTTGATGAAATAGCATTGAATCTGTCAATTACATTTTGCAGTATGGCCATTTTCATGATATTGATTCGTCCTATCCATGAGCATAGAACGTTTTTCTATTTGTTTATGTTCTCTCTGATTTCCTTGAGCACTGGTTTGTAGTTCTCCTTGAAGAGGTCCTTCACTTCCCTTGTTAGCTGTACTCCTAGGTATTTCATTTACTTTGTAGCAATTGTGAATGGTAGTTCATTCTTGATTTGGTTCTCTGCTTGTCTATTGTTGGTGTATAGGAATGCTTGTGATTTTTGCACACTGATTTTGTGTCCCAAGGCTTTGGTGAAGTTGCTTCTCAGCTTGAGAAGCCTTTGGGCTGAAATGATGGGGTTTTCTAGATATAGGATCATATAATCTGCAAACTGAGACAGTTTGACTTCCTCTCTTTCTAAATTAATGCCCTTTACTAATTTCTCTTGCCTGATAGCCCTGGCCAGAACTTCCATTACTATACTGAATATACTGAGTGGTTAGAGAGGGCATCATGTCTTGTGCTGGTTTTCAAAGGGAATGCTTCCAGCTTTTGCCCATTTAGTATGAAATTGGCTATGGGTTTGTCATAAATTGCTGTTACTATTTTGAGGTGTGTTCCATCAATACCTAGTTTATTGAGAGTTTTTAACATGAAGGGATGATGAATTTATCAAAGGCCTTTTCTGTGTCTATTGAGATAATCATGTGGTTTTTGTCTTTAGTTCTCTTTATGTGTGGTGATCTTGATTAATTATTTTTCATAAAAAGTTTTCATTGAAAGTCTCCCTCACAATTGTTCAGATCAAGCAGTGGAATTATTTATGAATTTGAGCACTGTAGATTCAATGAAAATGCATGGAATTTTTTAAGAATAACAAATAGTACCAATTTTTATCTATTTCTGGGGTGAAAGTAGACTTCATGAATAAAACACAGTAAATGATAAACTGACTTTGTCCCTTCGTCCTTGAACTGGAGTACGCTTCCAGAGAATGCAGGCCACATGAACTAAAAATGGAATTAAGGGGCTGTGTAACATGAGCGTAGAAAGATGTGTGATTTCTCAAAGACAGTTAGTCTTCTGTGGGGAAATATTTCATGAGCTAATATGTTTTGGAGTAAATTCAGGACTAGCTCTAAGTTCTCGCTCAGTTGAGCTGGAGCTGTGAGGTCAACTGTGCTGAGGTGGAGACTGTAGGGGCTTTGGAATCATGCAGACCTAGGTTGAAACTCCAGATACCCACTATCTATTTGTTATGTGAATTTAGGATTATAACGTCTCTGAAGAAGCTTCAATTGTCTGGTCTATAAAATAAAGATTACCATGCTGATAAGGTTTGGCTCTGTGACCCCACCAAAATCTCATCTTGAATTAATTACAATTTGTGGAGATATTGAGGGAGAGACCTGGTAGGAGGTGATTGGATTATGAGGGTGGTCTCCCCAATGCTGTCTTCATGATAGTGAGTTCTCATGAGAGCTGATGGTTTAAAAGTGTTTGGCAGTTCCCCCTTCGCTCTCTCTACTCCTGCCACCATGTAAGACACGCCTTGCTTCTCTTTCACCCTCTTCCATGATTGTAAGTTTCCTGAGGCCTCCCAGCCATGCAGAATTGAGTCAATTAAATATCTTTTCTGTATAAATTACCCGGTCTTGTGTAGTTCTTTATGGCAGTTGAAAAATGGACTAATACACATGCCAAACATGCAAAAGCATTGCATTACTGTATTAATCAGGGTTCTCTACAGAAACAGAACACACACACACACATATATATTATATATATATGTACATATATGTGTATAGATGTATATATGATATATATGTGTGTATGTATGTATATATGTACATATATGTGTACATATAGAGATGTTATAAGGAATTGGCTCATGCAATTATAGAGGCTGAGAAGTCCCAACATCTGCAGTTGGCCAGCTGGAGACCCAGAAGAGCCAATGATATCATTCCAGTTCGAGTCTGAGGGAAGAGAAGAATGATGTCCTTGCTCAGTAGTCTGTCAGGCCAAGTTTACTCAGCCTTTTTGTTCTGTTGAGGTCTTTAATTGGATAAGGCCCACCCACATCTGGGAGGGCAATCTGCTTTGCTCAGTCTACTGATTCAAACATTAATGTCCTCCATAAACACTCACAGAAACACCCAGAATAATGTTTGAACAAATGTCTGGACACTCATGGCCCAGTCAGGTTGACACATAAAATTAGCCATCACGAATACAAAAAACAAACAAACAAACAAAACACACACATACGGTCATCAATCAGTATATGTGGGGAATTGTTTCCAAGATGCCCTGCGTATGCCCAAATCTGTACATATTCAAATTCTGCAGTTGGCCCTGTGGAATCTGCCTATGTAAAAAGCCAGACATCCACATGTTCACATTCTATGAACACTATTTACAAAGTTTGGTTGAAAGAAATCTGCATATAAGTGAACCCAAGCAGTTCAAACCCATGTTGTTCTAAGAGCAACTGTATAAAGAAACTAGTAAAGTGCTTAAAACCCACTTATGCCTAGTGTTCCATTATTGGAACGCTAAGCTTATGGGAGTTATTTATATCCTACTGCGCAAGGTCATCACCAAGTCTGATTTTTCACAAAAAATTGCAATCTCTGACATAATTGGGTTAAATATGGTAAGTATTCAGCAGATTATCAAATATCGTGTGTAGTTTCCAAGTACTGAAATAGTTGAAGTACGTGCTCACTAACATTACTATCTAATGGGTTTCTGGGTAGTAAAGATCTCACAGAAGCTTAATTATGTGAGTATAATGAATCAGAACTAAATAGAAGAAAAGGAAAAATATATTTAGAAAACTCAAAAGTAAACTAGACAGAAGTAAGATTGAATACTAGGCATTAATATCACAGTAGAGAAGAATACTACATGTACCAGTTAAAACAAAAAACAAACAAAGCTACAAGTTTATTACATATTAAGTATTATATTTCAGAACAGTCTTATACGATCTCAAGAAGACTTTCTTCTTACCCTCAAAATTATACTTTCTCCAAAATGAATCCCATTGTACAGTGCAGTGAAATACAAAATGAATTGGAAACATTTTATTTGATGACCTGACATCTGCTATTCTAGAATGTCATGGAAAATTTGACAGTGCTATTTAATCTATAAATGGTAGAATAATGCAAATAATATTATTTTAGGCTCAATATTAATAATATTAGGTTATTAACAATCTATATGTTTGATGAAAATTTTAACCTCTTAGTTTATTGCGTATCACAGTAAAACAAATTACCTGGGGTAGGCAGGTCCCTGCTCACCAACCCGTATTATCTGTGCACTTTACACACAATAGCTATTAGCCAATTTACACATTGAGTAATATATAATAAATCTAATAATAAGGAAGCATTGAAGTTAGGTATCTTCATGAAATTATAATAGTATCAAACATTTACTATATGCTAGGCACAGTTCTAAGTGCTCACAATATTTTAACCAGTTTTTAATCTTTACAACAACCTACACGACAAGTAGTATTATTGTCCATTAGCAGGTAAGAAAACTGAGGCACAGAGGTGTTAAAACAAATTGCCCAGGATTAAGAACTGTTATTTGAATCCGCACAGTCTGGCTATAGCCTCTGGCCTCTTAACTACTGTGAGATATTGTATTCCTCAGTCCTATTGGACAACAAGTTACTAAGCATCATATATAATCACAGTAGCATAAGAACTATTTTATTTTTGTTAATAAATGATATATATGTGTAACCTATCTGAGACTCTGTCATGAAATAACCAGCTGTGCATCATACTAAATATGATTAGTTACCTAGGGCTGCCAAAACAAAATGCCCCCGACTTGCTAGCTTAAAACAACAAAGTATTTATTATCTCCCAGTTTGGGAAGCCAGAAGTCCAAAATTAAGTCATGGCGGAGTCATGCTCCTCTGAGGGCTCTAGGAGAGAATTCTTCCTCGCCTCTTCCAACTTACGGAGGCTCCAAGTTTACCCTGGTTTGTGGCAGCGTCACTTCAATATCTGCCTTCATATCTCTGTGTGTGTGCGTCTTTGCCTGTGTCTTCTAAGGATACTTCCACTGAATTTGGGGCCTACCCTAAGCCATTGTAGTCTCATTTTGATCATAATTACATCTATTTCCAAATAAGATCACATTCTGAGGTTCTGGGTAGGCATGAATTTTGGGGGACACTATTCAACCCACTATTGTGAGTTAAACAAATCCAATGTCCACCTTGAAAGTGCATCAATATTTCAGATAGCCTGTAAGTTCTTACTGAAATTCAGCTAAGAATATATTGACCTTTATTACTGAGAAACTCCAAGTCAGGAAGCACTGGTAGAATCCAGTCCATGTTCTAGGGAAGAATTTGAGGAAGTCTCTCAAAAGAGCTAAATAATGAGTCTGAGGTGTTGATTGAGAGAAATACTGAGAGGAATGAGAAATAAGGCCAGGCATTAAGGGACTGGGTTAAAAATAGAGAGAGAACTGAGGAAGCAAAGGGCCAAGAAGTAAAAAATGTAACATTAATGTAATTGGACAAAGATAGGGATGGAAGTACAGCCTGGGCTTAGGGTCAGGGTCCTTCATTCCCAAGGTGTGACACTGGAGCACCACTATCTCAGAAACAGCTCAAATGAAGCATCAAGGGGAACAGAAGCCCTCTCAATCCACTCCATGGTATCAAAATGCCTCTGCAAAGGCTGCTGCACCTTCTTGCCCAACCTCAAGGACACGTCTTTCTTTTTTTTGATCTTGAAAATAGAGGGTAAATCTTTTGGACAGGAAAATCAAATGGTCCATTTCCTCAATCAAAAAGGGAATGTCTCAGGTGAAATTCCAAGCCTAGTTATGACACTAACATGGGAGGATTTTTGAAACCCAAAGAATGCCTAGGTATCAGGGTCTAAAATAAAATGTTAAAAAATGAATGAACAGTATTTTAGCTGATATAGCAGGAAAGAAAATTCAGTGTCTATGCAAAGAGAAGTGGCTGAGAAGAGCTGGGTAGGTTGACAAAGAAATTTTATTTTATTTTGGGGGGTCTAAACTAGAATAGGCAAAACTGCACACAAAACAATCCTATTGTTTCATTTATTTGTTTATCTCTACATTATTTTCCCTGTTATCCCCTTTCTCCATACACATTCCTCTCCACTGGTATATGCTACCATGCTGAAGTGCTCAATGTCTATGGTTTTTTTTTATGTGTTCTTTCAAAATGTATAATTTTATTTTATATGAGTGTAGATTCAATTTATTCAAATAGTGTTATCTACTTTACTCTTACTTTTTTCATTCCAAAACTTATTTTTAGGATCATTTCATGTTGCTGTGGGCTTATCTAGTTGGTTCCTTCTAACTCCTGTAGAGTAGTCTATGGTGGGAGCCCACCATATTTACTCTAACCAGCTTGCTCACTGATACCCTGCCTGCCTTTAGTACTGCCACCACAAAACTTCTGTGATGATTATCCTCTTGTACATTTCTTTATGAACCTGTAAGATAATTTATCTGGGATATATGTCCAGGAGGAGACTTGTTGAATCATACAGAACACACATAGTTAATTTAGTTAAGTTCTACCAGATTGATCTCTAGGATAGGTCTTGAATTAGTCTATGCTCACATGGCTATAAAGAACTACCTGAGACTGGGTAATTTATGAAGAAAAAGGTTTAAGTGTCTTACAGGTCTGCAGGGTTAACTGGAAGCATGACTGGCAGGTCTCAGGAAACTTACAATCATGGTGGAAGGTGAAGGGGAAGCAAGCACTTTATTCATGGGGTGGCAGGAGAGAGAGAGCGAGGGTGAAGTGCCACACACTTTTAAACAATCAGATCTCATGAGAACTCACTATCACGAGAACAAGATGAAAATCCACTCCCATGACTCAATTACCTCTCACCAGGCCCCTCCTCCAATACGATATGAGATTTGGGTGGGGACACAAATCCAAACCATATCATTTCTCCATTTCCACTAGTAGTGGATGAAAACCCTGTATCAGCACCTCCCTTCTAACACTTGACATCATTGAAGCTATCTAAAAACAAGTCACTTGGTATCTCACAGTCATTTTAATCTGCATTTCTTTGATTACTAATTAATTTTTCAGATTCTTTTTCTGAAATTTGCATGTTCATGTCATCTACCCATTTTTTCACTGAGGTTCCTGTTGTTGTTTGGTGAAGTTTGGAAGCAAGACAAAGCAGCTTGGGTACAGAGAAATGAAAAGACGGATAGGATAAAGCCAGGGTATTTCTAAGAATGCCATGGCTTACATGCTCTAGAGTGTTCGGAGGTAGTAGTACTTCATACATCAATACACTGTTTCTCCTCACAGAGAGAAAACTGTAAATAGCTTTAAGTCAAATCCTCTGTGTTGTTGCATGGAGACACTGGAGAGATATATTAAGGAAGGGAAAGAAAGATGTAAAGATAAAGTTGTTGTCTTTTCTAAGAACATTTGGGATGAAATGAGATTGAGAGAAAAACTATGACGTATATTAGCCCAGAACTAACTTCCAAGCAGAGTTCAGGAAGCTTCTATCACATCAATTAAAAGTTGCAGCCTCTGTTGGAAGAAGCACTGAGATATAAAGTACAACTGATGGCCCTTCGTTACTATGGGAATGAATTAGATACCTCAGATGATGCTTTCTGGTTTTTTGCCCTGATTTAATGTGGCACATATGATCACTGAATAAAACTATTCTTTCTTCCCCACTGTCATCTTTTAAATATTCGTGGATAGGCCAGGCATGGTGGCTCACACCTGTAATCCCAGCACTTTGTGGGGCCAAGGCGGACAGATCAAGAGGTCAGGAGATTGAGACCATCCTGGCTAATACGGTAAAACCCCATCTCTACTAAAAATACAAAATATCAGCTGGGCTTGGTGGCACACACCTGTAGTCCCAGTTATTCAGGAGGCTGAGGCAGGAGAATCGAGTGAACCCAGGAGGCTGAGATTGCAGTGAGCCAAGATCGCACCTCTGTACTCCAGCCTGAGTGGCAGAGCGAGACTCCGTCTCAAAAAAAAAAAAAAAGTACTCATGGTTAGAGGTTAGTTTGGCTGCCATATTCAGTTATTTCATAAACTCCTTTTTAAAACCACCAATTACATGAGTAAGTTAGAGAAATTACCTAAACTAGTGGCTATACAATGTCCACTAACTCAAAGTAGAGAGGATGCGAGCAAATAATTATCAAGGAAGTGCAGCTCTGGTTATTATATTCCCTGCAGTGACAACTGGGATATCTGGGGCCCAGGGACTTTGAATCCCAGAGGGAACACTTAAATTATTTATGCTTTGGTAATGGCTTCTTCTCAGCAAGATGCATTGCACATGGGGTGCTGAGTCATTTTTCTTAAGTTGAACAGAGAGATTACAAATGATAGAAAGGACATCCTAGGTGGAGGTAGCTCTTTATCAGCTTACAGTTTAATTTTATGAGCCCATTTGATGAGCTTTAATTTCCTCTTTTCGGAGTCTTATCTAGAAAAAGTACTTGATTCCTATAGGCCTTTGATAATTGTATTAGGCTTTCTGTATCCACTATTAAATATATATCCCACCATTTGACATTTTAACGGAAAGGACCATGCTTATTTCTGAAATTGAACACAAGTGTAGTAAAATTTTAGTTACAAGCTGGTTTGTGTCTTGAAGTCCAATAAATAAGAAATGGAAGTCCATTATCTTAGAAAGAAAAAATAGTAAGCCACTAGAAATTAAAACGTCCTATCTTAATAGATAAATTTTCCTTAGATTCTCATACTGTGCTTCCTTTAATATATATAAAGGTCAAATTACTGAACATAGAAATAAAAACATATTCCTGAACCCACAGGATATTTTTAGCTTTATGTCTGAAGATACTGGAGACTTGGCACTGTTGCTAATTTAGCCATTTAATTAGATTACATGCTGCATACATTCAAGTCCCCTATCTGTTGAATAGTAGTTATATTTGTATGGCATTTTACAAGTTTCAAAGGTGTAAAAAACCCTTTATCTCAATGTAATTGATCCAGTGAGGTAGAGAGGGCCAGCATTATTATTACCCCTAATTTAACTTCACTTTCAAATTCCTCTGCAAAACGAGGTTGATTATAATATGGTATTGACCCCATACGGCTATCACGAAGCTTAACAGACAGAGTTCATCTAGAACACTTGGCGTTATGTCCAGAATATGGTGTTTAATAAATGTTAGTGTGGTTGTCAATATTACTGATAAAATTTCAAGAATCTTTTGATTCTACCAGGACATACGATTAGTTGTTTCTTCCACCTTCTGACTGTCCTCGTTTCCATAATATGCTTTGCTTCCCTCTATATCCAATATCAATTCCTGGTTAATCAATAGGGTCACGTTCTTAATATTTTGACCCTCTCTTGTTTCTTTATATCCACAATTCTTGTTAAATCCAACTTCCTGACTTCTCCATGCACGTCTGCACCTGTATAACTGAATGTGGATGAACACACACAAACACACACACACACACCATAAGTATTCTGACTTGTCTCACTTTAAATTAATGCCCACAAATTTTAAGCAGGCCCTAAGTAAGAATCCTATTACATTTCTTAATACACTCCCCAAGTCACTTCACTCCAATTCAACCAGACAACAATTTTGCAGCCTCCTCTCTCTCTGAAAATCTTCAATACATCCTCTCCATCTTCACGCTTCTTCAGATCTTTGGTCAAATGTCAATTTCCCAGTGACAATTCTCTGATGCTAGTGGACATTATTGCCTCTACCCCAGTCCCTTTACCTTGCTCAATATTTCCCTGGCACTAATCTCCTTCTGACTCATCATATTAATGGACTTACTTAGTAGGTATATTGTTTGTCTTCACTAGTAGAATATGAACTCCTCAATTACAGGAATTCTGTCCACTTTGTTTATGGGATGTATCTTTAGAACATAGAATACCGTCAGGCCCTTCTTAGGCACTTTTAATGACTATTTGTTGAATGAATAAGCCAATGCAGAAAGGACATTCTGTTTTCAAATGGACACAGAACTGGAAAATCAAGCAGAAAAGTCCTGTTTCCTCGGTAATTAGGAGAGGTTGGGCCAGAGGCCAACAAAGGGCAGAATAACAGATATCTCACTCAGGAGAAGAACTGTGGGTGGTAATAACCAGAATAAAGGAGAATAAATTATGACAGATGTTAAAATTAGTCAACATCATAGGTAGACATACCTTGAAATACCTTACAACTCTATTAGGCAAATTGTTGTGGTTATCTTTCTCCTGATAGTGGAACTAGGAGAAACAAAGGGAAATGGACTAATTAATTCACAAGGCTGGGTGTCAGGAGCTGTGATAGAGGCAGTAAGAGAAAATGTAGAAAGCCTGAAGCTGAATTTTCCCTAATTTGCTCTTAAAGGATACAGCAACAGTAATGCAGATGAGATTGTAAGTATTTTCATGAAGGGCAAAACACGGTGAAGTGGAAAGAGGGTGGAATAACAGCTCTAGAAGTTTTCGGATTCACCTCTGACAGTCCTTAACAATGTAACAAACACTGCTTACTTTGGCCTTAACTTTTTTATTTATAAAATAAAAGGGTTTATGGATTTAGGAACATTTGTTCTCAATTTTTTTTCCTTTCTTCATTCTCATTTTGGAAATAATTTGCAAATGTCTGGCCTTTGCTTTTTGCCCAAAGACTATCAAGATAGAGAAACTAAAACACATCTAGATTTTGTGATTTCCAATAACTCCCAAATCCCACCTATAAAACCTGAGTTATGCTCACTTTACAAAAGTGAAGACTTGTTTTACACATATTCTATTTAATCTATTTCATCTATGGATTAATTTTCAATATATACTTCTACAGAAAGGATGATATTGGGACAAAGAACCACAATAGCTTCTTCCAATGAGAAGACTATGATGTAGGTGGATAAACTAGAAAAAAAAAAGGCTATTATATCACTCAGGATTCTTGGTTGTAAAAGACAAAATCTAGTCTCTTGAGCTGATTCAGAAGAAAAATTTACTAAATGAAGTCACTTGACTCACAGCGCCAGTGATCCAGGCTCGAGAGCTCTGCAGTTGCAACAATGCACAACCACCCCAAGGGAGCCATGCTGCTGAACTCCCCACCGCCTCCACTGTCCAGTGCCTGCCAGGTTCAGTCCCAGCCACAAGAACCTCCACCTCTGTCATTCTCAACAAACAAGTCGGTGTGCCATTCTACTTGTCAGAAGATCAGTTCTCCCAAGCTTGGTTCCCTCCTTACATTTCTCCAAATTCAACTTATCTTCTTATTGGTAGAACCTAAGTCACATGCCTAAGCTGATTGATAAAATCACACAGGTGCAGGATAAAATAATAATAATAAAAATAATGATAATTTCCAAAGATCTTGCCTAAAAAATGTTTTTAAAAAATTATACAGCACTAAATTATCCCCTTTAGTAGATATTCACATATTCAAATCAAGGGACCTGAAATTGACTACTTTTTTATAGTACTACATTTTTAGGACAAAATAGCTTTCTCTCTTCCAGTCATGACCCTCTGAATGAAATGAAGATATTGTGTGTTTTTTGAATTATATTTTAAATGCATATGTAATACTTGAATGCATTCTTCTGTAAAAAATACGTGTAATACTGGGGTCATCTCTGCTCATCATCCTCAATCTTGACGTCTTCTTTTTCATATCTATGAAAACAATCATTAATAATCTGATGTGTTTCCTTCTTTAGTTTTCATTCTCAATTTATGCTGATATCTGAGCAACTGAGTAGTTAATATTATGGCTGAATTGGAGAAGAATTGATTTCAAATAATAAGGATTTTATAGCAAGAGCATATTGAAAAAGGCAGGTAGGTTTTCTAAAAACAAGTTTTGACTGGTGAGTATTGCATTTATCAAATCGTGGAATTTTTAAGACACGATTTCTAACAGTCTCATTTTGACAAAAAAAAAAAAAGAAAAGGAAACTAAAGAGTATTCTGAAACTCAACTATAATCACTCAATTTTTAGAATGTGTTATTTGCCATCATGTTTAAATATCAAGTCTGTACTCTCAGGTAAGCCATTTATATAATAAATTTACAGGTAAAAACAATGCTGTCTAACACAGCACGAATGCAAAATGCTTATAGACCACTTTAAAGGCATTTCTTACAAAGAATATTCAGTAAATTATGTCCAGAGAAAGTACTGTCTTCATTGCACAATATTAGTGGAAAATGCTACATTTTACTCTTCGTGACTATTGCATTCCATGGGTTATTACCAAGACCATCAATAATTGGAAATGCAAAGTATTGCTTGTAGTACTGTGTTGAAAGTTACTCGATAATGTATGATTGTGTGTATTTATGTAAAACTAAAAAATCTTGATGGATCTGTAGTCAGACTGTTGGGATGAAACCCTGGCCCCACCACGTAATAGTTATATGAGGTCTGGCAGTTTACTTAATCTCTCTTCTTCAGTTCTTTAATTGTAAGTTATGAAATGATCATAATACACATAAGAGTTGTGAAAATTAAAGTAACTGATCCATGTCAGGTGGCCATCCACAAAAGTCCTTGGTATATCCTAAGAGCCAACAAATGTCATGTGTTTTTATTGCCATTATCATTACCATGTTATTATTGTTATTATTGCAATTAGGTTTCTATAAATGAAAAAGACTGCTTTTGCAAACTCATGTATCGAATGAGCCAAACTTTGATTTGAGTTTCTATAATTTGATACAATACAGTTCAATAAATTCAGTGTCCAAGTTTCAGTTACAACTTCTGAAAAATTTTCCAGATATGTAATTATACCTTTTAAATCAATGATAGCTGCAATTCAAATGCCCATGTTATCTTCCAAGAATCTCATCACAGTCCTCTTGGCTTAACTTTGTATTTAAAACTCCAGGTGTAACAAACACTTCTCTTTTAAGCATGCAGAGAACAATCTATTAAAATTAATATATTAAAGGAAAGAAAATTCTATGACATGAGTTCTGTAATTGACACATTATTATAATAAAATTATTCACAACATTCTTAGTCTCTCATAATTTCTAAAGGACTATTCTAAAATGTCAGCAGTAACCCTGTAGGATGAGTCTTCCCCTGTAAAACTCTCTGAATGACTCGGTTTCATTGCACAGAGAATATCTTAAATTGGTGGACAACACCAATTTATTCCCAACGTTCAATTCAATGTCTGAATATGATCTGAGTTCAGTATCAGGGATTTTGTTTGTTTGTTTGATTTTTGAAACCAAGTCTCACTCTGTCACCCAGACTGGAGTGCAGTGGTGCCATCTCAGTTCACTGCAGCCTTCACCTCCCAGGCTCAAGCAACTCTTCCGCCTCAGTCTGGCTGAAACTGCAGGGGAGCACCAATTCCCCCACTTCATTTTTCATTTTTTAGGGAGACAGGGTCTCACTATGTTACCCAGGCTGGTCTCGAACTCCTGAGCTGTTTGTCTTTTTTTTTTTTTTTTTTAGTTTTTGGTTTTGTTTTGTTTGAGACAGGGTCTCACCTGTCATTTAAGCTGGAGTGCAGTAACAAACATGACTTACTTCAGGTTTGTCATCCCGGGCTCAAGTGATTCTCCCACCTCAGCCTTCCAAGTAGCTGGGACTTCAAACACATGCCACCATGCCCTGCTAATTTTTGTATTTTTGTAGGGACAATGTTTGGCCATGTTGCCCAGAGTGGTCTCAAACTCCTGAGCTCAAGCAATCCCCTCGCTTCAGCCTCCCAAAGTGCTGGGATTATAGGCAGCCACCATGGGTGACCTGAGCTGTTTTTAATAAATAAATGAGCCCTCACTACTGCATTGTTCATTTCTTTGTACTTCTAGATTGATCTTTTGCCTTTTAACCAGGGTTTGCTGACTGCACTACCTGAAAAAGACAGTTCTGGCATCCAATTCCACCTTCCAACTCTGGCAACTACTGATGGAAACCAGGAAGGAAACTGACCCAGGGCCAGCCAATTTGAGCCAAACACTAAGGAGATTCTATGCCTTAAGAAATTTAATCAGAAGACATAGAAGGTATTAACAGAGTGGAGGACCCTACACCCAAAATGTAAGGATGCAGAAAGCGGGGCCAGAGAGGAGCCAGCCACACAGGTTATGAGAAAAGGAAACTGAGGAAGCTTGCAAGAAGTTGGAGAGAAGGAAACAGATAAACCAGAGACAAGTCAAGAAAAGTAGGAAAGAGGGAGACTGTGTGTCTTCAGAAGGATGTGAAAAAGAATCTGGATCACTGGCTTGCCGGTTCAGTCTCCAAGAAACATGGAATAACTTCATTTTCTGTCCTGGAGTAGCCACATATTTTGAAAAAATAACCAAGAACACCAAGTCGGGATATGCTTCGTACTGGAGGCCCTAGATTTCATCCTGGCAATTTAGAAACCATCCATCCCAAACAATCCCACAGCCATTTGTTCTATTTTGCAAATCTCATTGGTCTGTCTTAGAGACCAAGAAGAGTTGCTAAAAATGTTAGTGCTGTATCCCTTTATATATTCATTTAGTTCCACTGATTTTGTTCTATTTTATATTTTGTTCCAAATAAAATCCCCTTTCCCTATTGACCCATTTTCTATTTATTTGTACTTCTAGGGAAGCCCCTTTCATGTTTTCCACACTTCCAGTAAATCCCCAAGCTCAATTGGAACACCTAGTAAAATGAATACATTCTGCCCCTTGCAAAATGTCTTCTTAGGTTTCTTCTTTTTTTTTTTCTAATTAGAGTTCTTTCTGATATATTATTTTCGGAAGGCTTGCTGATAGGAGAGGGAGTTGTTTGATCCATGCTGAGAACAAGGAGTTTCTACATGTTTTAGATTGTGATTAATAATTTTCATTACCTCATCTGTATTTGCTATTCCATCATTTTCTGCCCCACTTCTAGAAAGCTAGTTTTACTGACCTTATATTTGCCCCACTTATTTTTTCCTCAAGTAGATTCTTCTATGCTAGCATCTGCATTATGTTTATAACTCTGTTTCATTAAATTAGTCATCAACTTGAAGTATTCTTGTATTTAATGAACATCATATATACTCTCTCACAATGCCACCACCAAACATACATACTAAATTTAGTTACTTCTTTATTACTTAAATTATTTAGGAAAGCCTTTTGTATTTTGTTTTCCTGTCACTCACTTCTGCTTTAACTGAAGAGCTCTTTGAGCTAAATCATATTTCTGCAATGTTCAGATAAACATTCTATGAGATAAAACCTTTAGCCTCAATAAGGTGGAATCACATTACTTTTTATACTTTGTCCCTTATCTTCTAGAACAATCACTCTCCTACGAAAGAAAGCCAGTGGAAGCTGACAGAATTTGTCAGCTTGGATGAATTATTACTGTAATACGTAATATGTTGCTAAGTTTAAAAGGCTACGTTTCCTTTTGTCCAGCTTCCTTTTTCCTCAAGTGGGTTCTGCATTTGCTCTTCTTCAGTCTTTAGGAGTTACTCTTACTGTTAGTAAATTCTGAGAAGTAATGGAGAAAACCCTTCAGTGATTGCATTTGCTGGATTTTGCTGAGACATCATCATATGTGTGGTGGGATACATTTAATTTGTGAATGCAGCCTTCAGACAGCCCTACCTATTTCACTATGGTCACCTGGTGTCCTATGCCAGGCATCACCCACCTCAGCTGGCAGATTATAGGTGACCTTCCAAGTGAAGCCAAGTGTTTGTTATCTTTGCTTACTTCCAATAAATCTGTTTGCCATGGGCGAATATTACATTCCACTAAAAATGTATTTTCACCCTGTGTGTTAGCGCAGGCTTGCATTGTTATAAAGGATTACTTGAGACTGGATAATTTATAAAGAAAAGAGGTTGAACTGGCTCGTGTTTCTGCAGGCTGTACAAATTTGGTGCCGGCACCTGCTTGGCTACTGGGAAGTCCTCAGGGAGCTTTCACTCATGGGAGGAGAAGCAGGAGCAGGCAGGTCACATGGTGAAAGCAGGAGCAAGAGAGAGAAGTGGGAAGATGCCACTCACTTTTAAACAACCAGATCTCATAAGAACTCACTCACTGTCGTGAGGATGGGACCACGGGGATGGTGCTAAACCATTCAGGAGAAATTCTGCCCCATGATCTAATCGCCTCCCATCAGGCCTCACATCCATCACTGGGGATTATATTTCAACATAAGATTGGGGGGACAAATATCTAACTATATCACCTTGAAAGTCAGCTATACATTAAAAATATAGAGCTAGAAATTTCTGAATTATATATGTTTTTTATGTCTCTGTCCCCAAAATTACAAGGATTCAAATAATTGCACGTGTGCAAGAAATTCGCCTCTTAAAAATAAATTTAAAAGGAGGGTAAAAACCACAATCTCTTTTGCCAAAGCAATCTACTCAACTATTATTTTTGAGCTTAAGAAGCTCTACCTAACATATAACCAAATGCTATGAAAGACCATTTTAAATGTTTCAAAAATCGAAATCAATAAAATGTGTTTGTTTTTAAAAAGAAATACAATGTACAGAGTAGTGACAAATGGGAATATATTGTTGAAGAATGATATCAAAGATGGCTCTTTTAATTTCAATGTGTTATAGAGACAAATAGCCTGTAACAAAGCAAAGACATATAATTTATCTTGTAACTTTTTCCTTGCACATTTGCTTGGCTAAACAAAGGTTGGGTCCGGAATAAAAAATACATATTGATTTAATGTTTGTCCTAAAATACTTACAGATAGAGTCTAGTGAATATTGTAGGCTAGTGACAGTATTTTTAACGAGAGACCATTTTTACTTAATTTCTACTTTTCTCTATAAATTTATGTATCAGTTTGTTTTTAATTCTATAACCATGTATCTAATCCTAAATTGGATCAGCAATTTTGAAAGCACACTATTTACATATGCAGCAGATTAGTTATTAAAGTACATACACAGGATTTTTCTGTTTCAGTGCTTCAAAAACTTGCATATCAAGTAAATGTCTACAAATAAAGATATTTTTAAAGTATTTTAAAATTCATCTTTCTCACATTTTTTTCTGGAAGCTTTAAATATTTAAGAATAAAATATTTCATAGTTCAGAACAAATTTAAGGATGCATATTAACTTTACCTTCAGTATGTGCAAGACATTGATTCTGAGTGGGATTTTTTCTCTCTTTAGTCTCTAACACTCTCTCAGGTGGGTTGTTCCAAATTCTGAACTGAGATGGCACTAAGAAACATAATTATAGTCACAAGCTATATTAGGCCATTCTCGCATTGCTATGAAGATATACCTGAGCCTGGGCAATTTATTTAAAAAGAAGTTTAATTAGCTCACCGTTCCACAGGCTGTACAGGAAGCATAAAGGCTTCCGCTTTGGGGGAGGCATCAGTGAGTTTCCAATCATGGTGAAAGGCAAAGAAGGAGCAGTCGTCTTACACGGTAGGAGCCAGGAGTAAGACAGAGAGCCGGGAGGTGTTACACACATTTAAACAATCAGATCTCCCCAGAATTCACTCGCTATCACAAGAACAGCACCAAAGGGACATTGCTAAACTATTCATGAAGGATCACCCCCACGATCCAATCACCTCCCACTGGGTCCTACCTCCAACATTGGGGTTTACATTTCAACATGAAATTTGGGTAGGGACACAGATCCAAGCCATATCACAAGCTTAATCCGAGTTATTATTCAACTCAGCTTTAATGTCAGTAAAGTTGATATATTAATCACTAGCGTTTGATCCTGTCATATGTCATTTTTCGTGTAAGCAAAATACAAAATTCAGGCCAAAGTGGCTCGTATCTGAAATCCCAGCACTTTCAGAGGCTGAGACAGATAGATTACTTAAGCTCAGGAGTTTGAGAACAGCCTGGGCAACATGGAGAAACCCTGTCTCCACCAAATATACAAAAATTGGTTGGGCATGGTGTCAAACGCCTATAGTCCCAGCTATACAGGAGGCTGAAGTGGGAGGATCACTTGACCCTGGGAGGTTGAGGCTGCAATGAGCTGTGATTGTGCCACTGCATACCAGCCTGGGTGACAGAGCAAAACCCTCTCTTAAAAAAAAAATAGAAAAAGAAAATTAGAAAAATCAGAAAATGTATGTATCTGCTCATTTGGACACAAAAGAGAACAAATCAGAAACGAATGATATTGATTACCTTCCAGGGTAGATGGGAGTAGGGTAGAGTATAAGAGAACAAATCAGAAATGAATGATATTGATTACCTTCCAGGGTAGATGGGAATAGGGTAGAGTATAGCTGTATAGATGTAATCTATGGGGAATAACATATCTCCAACTACAGTTTTTTGTACAGTTATAACTTTCAAAATCATGTAAATGCTCTAGATGCTTAAAAGACATTGAGTAAAATTTAAAGGGGGGATTCTAAAACAAGAATAAACCAGAACTGTATTTCAAATTCCTAATCTGACCACATTAAAGAGCAGTACACAGGGGAAGAGCGAAAGAAGTAACTCTCTTTGAACATAGTATTTAAGCTATGTATTCTCAAGATAGGAAAGCAATATAATTCTAAACAAATTCTAAACTCAAGTTAGAAGGCTAATTTTTCATAAAAGAATGGACTAGTGAAGTTTCAAATTACTAGTCCGTTCTTCTATGAAAGCAATTTGAAAATTACTACTCCATTCTTCTATGTTTTGTGTATTCCAGTTTTGGAAAATTAACTAAATATATACTGCATAATAGGAGATAGTTTTTCACTATTGAAGAAGTTGCAAATATGTATATAGAGAAGGAAAGTGTGTGGTGTTGACCTGAAATAAACAGTACCAGTATAAATTCATGCTTTTTAATGACAGATGGGTAGATCTAGAAGTACGTATAAATGTGCATGGATGTACATAAACATTGAAGACTGAGAAGAACTAGAACCAATGACACTCTAATAGCATATCCTGGTTTCCAAATAACATTCTCCACTAAATATCATTGGAGAAAGGCCTAATTCCAGGGCTGAATTAAGGAAAGTATAAGATAAACCTAGAATATCTTACTACAGTATAAAAATATCAAAAGAAATCAAGAGTCATCTGGACTTGAGGATCCTAATAACCAAATATGGGCAATTCCATGAATAAAATAAGAATCTTTCAGTCTAAATATACTAATTAATAATTAATTAATGATAGGAGAAAATGATTCTTTATAGTATACAGCCATCTGATAAACATACAAGGAATAAGAAAATAAAAAATTACAATAAAATGGATTCAGTAAAGAATCCTCAATGGGTGCTAAGGTTAGTTAGCAAAAATTCAGGGAGTAGTAAGATAGTTTTACAGTTTCAAAGTGTCTCTCCAGAAAATGTTACTAACTATAAAGGGAAAAATGTAAAACAATAATGGAGAAATTTGAAAAACACCTTAACCATATAACAAAGTTGCCACCAAAAATAGGGCAAGACATCTTGTATTCCCTGATCGTATGCACCGAGAAGAACACAACATTTCCTGAATGGTATTTTTGTTCTAAGTTTATAATCCAAATTTAATTGTAACATAATATCAGGAAAGTAAAAATTGAGTGAATTCTACAAAACATCCTGCCTATTTTCTTGAAAAATACAAACATCATTAAATACAGAGAAAGTCTAAGCAATTTTTTCATACAAAAAGGGATTAAAAGGATGAGACCACTAAATGCAACACATGATCTAGAATTTTCGTTTTCTGTGAAAGGCACTATTGGAACAATTGACAAAATCTAAGTCAGCTCTATAGATTAGAAAATACTCTATTATCACTGTTAATTTCCTTATTTTGTAGGTATATTGAGGTTCTATGAAACAGTGTCCTCATTTTAGGACATTGAAGAATGAAAGAGTATTATTTCTGCATCTGTGTGTGTGCATGTGTGTGCATGTGTGTAGTTTTCAGGGGTTGGGGGAGGTTATGTGGTAAAGCTAAGGTAGTAAACTGTTACCATTTGGGAATCTGGATGAAGAATATATGGAATTTATGTGTCTTATTCTTTCAACTCTCTATAAAATTATGCCCAAATAAAAAAGTTAAAAGAGAAAAAAACCTCATGTATTTTATTGGATGTAATAAGAAAATAGCTTAATTCTTTGCCCAGTGCTTACTTTAAATGTATTCATTAGGTAGAGAACTTTCCCTGTCATAAGACGAAAACACGGGCAGACATTTTGGATAACTCTTAACTCAGTATTCTTTTCAAAATCACTAAACATGGACTCAGAAATTAGCATGTAGTCTCAGGTAATAAAGATTTCAACCTAAGTCAGGTATAATTGCTTCTCCTCTCCTGAGAAAGCATGTGTTTACGAGATTGCTTACTATGTTGAAAGAGGGATGTAGTTGGCTCTTTCTTTTTCACTTTCTCACACTTGCCACCTATTCTTTTTGACCCCTTCAGTGTTGCAGCAGAAAAATAGAAGATGAGGAGCAAGGAAGCTTCTAGTCAAGTGGAGTTGTTGACAGTGACAAGAGGCAGAGAAATTCTAGGCAGACGGGGCAGATCCCTGGCAAAACCTCACCTTCAAGCCAAAAAGCCTGAAACCATGGCCCAAAGTGAGAACTTCCATTCCTGTGTGCCCACTCTCTCCAGATTGGTTCTTTCTGAATAATGTCTTTTTAACAATCAAATGTTGCCTTTTCCAAAGCTACCTTTGGCCCACCTCAATGCATATCCTGTGCTTATAAAGACCCCAGACTCAGCCATAAGAGAGAAAAAGCAGCTGGATGTCGGGAAGAAGCACCTAGATGTTCGAGAGGGACAGCTTTACTTCAGAGACATGGCTGGATGAGGCAGCATGACAAGCAACAGCAACTTGCCTTTCCCCTCCCCTTTCTAGCTCCCCGCTCTGCTGAGAGCCACTTTCATCATTCAGTAAAATTCTCCATATTTACCGTCCTTCAATTCATCTGTGTGACCTCATTCCTCTTGGGCACTGGACACGAATTTGGGCTGCACTAGGTGTGGGTGCCCAAAAAGACTGTCAAACTGACCCTTTGCCCTTGCTGGCAGAGGGCAGCTGCCCCACACAATGAGGTGAGTGCTCACTGAGCTGGTAACACTCTGCTGTCTGCGGATGGCAGAAATAAGAGAGCATTGTAATGTGCCCTCCATGGCCTTGGGGATGGCAGGCACCCCCACCTGGACAGTGCTGAGGGACATGCAGAGAATTCACTCCTGCCAGCACCAGGGCAGCAAGCACCTGCCCTCATTTGCTGGCATGCTCCCTCCTGCAAGGGGTTAAGTGGGCCAGTCTGAGTAAATGAGGCACCCTGGTCATGGGTCCCGTGAAGGGGTCAAGAAATTATCCTGCATCATTGTTATAACACAGCTTAATGCTTTCGGGGCTGGCAGATCTCTTGTGAATATTTGAATATTTTCATACATTCTTTGAAGCTCTGCCCTATTACTGGGAGTTTTGTTGTTGTTGTTGTTTCCCTAAGTAGGGAAAGACCATCCAGGAGGTTCACTTAAATTCTGTATGAGAACTAATCGTACTTTAGATCCAAGAGATCTAATGGTACTTCCATTTTTCACCTGCTCTTGTGGGCCATCTCACTAGCTCTGTTAAAGATAACTTATTTTAAGCCCTATAATGTACCACATATGTGGCCTATATCCCATGCACAAGAAACACCACTGCATCCTTTGTTCTAACCAATCTGGAAATACATAGTGGTCCCAAGACAGGAACTTTCATTTCACACTCATTACAAGACGAAGCTAACTGGCTTTTTCTCTTATACTCCATGGTTCTCAGGCAGGAATGAAATGTAAGTTTGCTGTATTTGTTTCAGCTTCAAGTGATAGGCATCAAACTTTAAAAATGATACTATTGAAGCTTCTTTCTCTTATGCTTGAAGAAAGGGTAGATACCTCCATTCTTCTCCCCTGTATCAGAGATATAATATTGCACTCTCCAAAATCCCTTCTAGAACTAATTTCTAGAATCCACTCAACCCATCTTTCTTACATGGGTAAGGGACTTAAGGATAATGTAACTAGCTTCTCATGATTACAATGAAAGACCATAGCTCTCCTTAGTCAATGACATCAATTAAATCTCAGTCCCTCAGATAAAATCTCCCATTTATGACTCTGTGGTACACATAAATACACATACTTACATGTAACATATTTGGAGTTTTAGTGTTTCTGGAACTTGCTTGATATGTTAATGAAAAGAGAATTAGATGCCCCATGAAGCCAACATTTAAGACGTGTGATTGTACTGCCTTAACAACTTGGCATCGCCTTCTCTTTCCCAAATCATTTGGTTAACCTCATCAGCCAAAAATTTCAGTCTACCCAGAAGGATCAAAGTTTTAAACCTCTGTTGCTCTCCTTTTCTTAATATATCTACATAACATGATGGGCTAATTTATTCTACAGAGAGTTTCATAGCCACAGTCAGGGTCATTAGCTTATTTCAGTACTGTGCATAATCACTTTGGCACCAGGTTCTATGGGTCACTGTCAGAGGTGCTTTGGGACGTTTTAATTGTAGGCAATCTCCTGGATAAAGTAATTGTATTTTTAAATTTAACACCGATGCAAGTTGACTCTTAGATAAGGTAAGAAATAGTGCTTAAGTCTGAGACTTTGAGTACTGATAATAGTGACATATCATTCACAAGAGAATTTGTGGAGATTGGGATTTAGGTAAAATAGCCTGTCTGTACGTTGTACTAATAATCTTAGATAGGTAAGTAAAATACTGTAGTAAGATACAATGGACCTTTTTTATTGTTTCAATTGAGTCTACTGGTGAATAAAAACCCAAATAATTTCCATATCAGACAATCCAATCTGTGACCAGATGCATAAGAATATAGAATACATTATTTATAAATACCCACAAAAATACCAACCCTTCCCACTCTATTATAGCTTTTATAGTGTACTCATTTATTTATTATTAGAGACCAGGTCTTGCTCTGTCACCCAGGCAGAAGTGTGGTGGCATGATCAGGGTTCACTGCAGCCATGACTTCCTGGACTCAAGTGATTCTCCTGTCTCAGCCTCCTGAGTTGCTGGAACCACAGGCATAAGCCACCATGCCAGGCTAAGTTTTACATTTTTTGTAGAGATGGGGTCTTGCTATGTTGCTAAGGGTTGTCTCAAACTCCTGGCCTCAAGTGATCCTCCCACTTCAGCCTACCAAAGTGTGTGAGCCACTATGCCCAGCCTCTTACTCCGAAATAATTTGGGGACAAAGTGAAATCTAGGAATGAAAAGTGAAATATGCCAGTTTGCATCCATAAGGGACCATATCTCGATTTGTTGATTTGGAATAACTGGCATTGGTTTGCAAAAACAAAGCACAGGAAACAAATAAAGAAATAAGGAACTTCACAGTATTCATTTTTCTTCAGTGAGCCATCTCCCTCATTTTGCCTTGAACGTATGGCTTTTTTTCCATATTCTAATCTTCCCTTTTTCTTTTTGCAGATGTTGTCACTTTAACCATGAGCTAAAAAGAAAAAGAATCATTTAAAACACATGAGCTAAAGAGATCTGAAAACACGAAAGAATATCTTGAGAGAGTTGTCCTGATAATTAAGCAAAATAAAAATAAACAAAATTTAAACATATTAAACAACAGTTGCTATTACAGCAAATACTATCTCAACTAATACAACCAATTTCAAAATATCTAACCAATATTATCATCTAATCTGAGGTATTTAGAATATTAATGATAGTTTTCATACTATATGCTTATCAAAATGGATTTTTGCTCTCTTTCTGTGGCCGCTACATAAATTTCTTTGCAAAACTGTTATATTTTGATGACCAAAAGATATGATGCTTCTCCTGAGAAAGAAACATTCCCCGCAGGTTTCGTACAGATTAAGGTTTCTGATGAGACATGCTTGCCTGGAGAAAACGATTTATGAAAAATTAAAAAGTTTAGATTTTAGAAGTCTATGAACTATTTTTTTCAGATTATTCAAAACCAATGAAATAATTCAGTGTTTCAGATATTAATATATGAAAATTAGGACAGAAAACAATACATTGCTTGCTGGAGTACTTGATACACTACGTCTATATTAAAGAGCTCTAATAAAAAGCGTAATGTTAAAAACTTAAAAGAACACATTCCATGATAAATATTCAAGACCAAATATTCATTGTGAAGGTATGAATTTTTTTTTTTTTGTAAAGAGGCAGCAAAGACAATTGAGAAATGAACACATAAATTATTAGATAGACTCATGCTTGTAGTATAGTTTTCATTTGTCATATATAGATTTTCCATTTTTGGTTTTTGAAATATAACAATTAGAAGGAGATAATTATAAATGGCATTTTTGTTCAATCAGAAACTACAAAGGTAATAAATGATATAAAGTTGATACTGTCCTCTTAGGTCTCTCAATTCAATTTCATAATCTTTTCATACAAATTACAGGGTAGAATTCAGAACTGTATGCAAACTAATCAGTTAGGATGCTTTTGGTTCCATCTTCCTATAGAAGAACAACTACGCAAAGAAAATTTGGGCCAAGTTGTAGGTTGTGCTAATTCTAATAATGCCACTTCACTCCAATGGAAGCATTTTGGAGATACAGGAGCTATTTTAGGGATTTGTAATTAATACTAAGAGGTTAAAAATATCTCAATATTGTACCTAAAAAGTAATACCATATTTCATGAGATAATTCTTCTAAGGTATTGTTAGAAAGTATAAAGCTTATGTACAAATTTCCTTTTCTTTGATATTGAAGCTCTTTAAAAACCGTCCTAGCATCATGTTTTTATGTAAAGACCAAAACCTTTCTAAATTGAGCTTTGACTACACCCCTTAAAAATGATATCAAAACATCCCAGATATGTCTTTCTCAATATCTAACCTGTTGTATGCACATTTTACATTTCTCCAACCAGACTAATAATGCAGCTTTCAATGAATTTTTTAACCATGGTCACTAAAATGAGTTGTCCTAAAAGTTAGACATCAAAGCTCAAATTCTAGAGTTCAAAAGCTAGTAAAATTCAGAAAATTCAAACCTAGAAAGAGTGAAAAAATGCATGATTTACTTCCTCTCTGTTGTGTATTTTTTCTTGAAAGCAAGGCAAGTAAAGCCCTTTTGTCATGCCTCCTGATCTTATAGATTTCGCTTTCTAGATTGTTCAGTCTGTTTTTTCCGTACATGTTCACTGCGGACCCTACGACATAATAATCAACACGGCCCTTTAGAAATCATTTAAGAGTTTAAGACCTAAAGTTCTTGCCATTACACACTTAGGGTGAACAATATGTTTCTGGCAGATTTTTTTAGAATGTATGTGTTATTAAACCATTTTAATCAATCTTTAGCCCATGCTAACAACTGATCCTCAAGTATAGAAAATATGTCCGGCACCATCAGCCAGCATTCAAGATCTTCATCTATATTTCTTCCACATTTCTTTTTCTTTTCCTCCTGTGCTGGCCTTTTATTTCTTTTTTTAAGCTATTTCACACTTTTATTTTAAATTAAATTCTACTCAAAAGAATGTACCATCTATCTTTTAAATTAATTAGTTTTTCTTTCGCTTTCATCTTTTTCCTTTAAATACTAAGAAATGATTCAAGTTAACGATGTGACAGGCAGTCTACAGATGCAACATTGCAATGGCTCCTGCAGGCTGGCAGATGAATGGTTGTTCACTCGTGATGCCTTCATTAAGCAAGAAGGCAAAAACTTCATTTAAAAACGTAAGTCGGATTTCCACAAACCGAACAGAATTTATTCCCCTAGGCTCAAGCTAAGTTTACTCCACATTCTAAGTTAAAGAAATAGATTTTCATTCCCCTGATACCAAGTTTTGAAAGAGGTTTAGGAAAAAGATGAAAGGCAGCCCTTACGATTGTAGACAGGATGATCTAATGCCTCCTTCCTCTGCCACTTGCTCTCTTTTTTGGGCCATTAGTTCCTCATTAGGCATTCTGCCTCAAGCCAGGAAAGGAGGCATAAAAGTGGTATCTGCCACCATTCTGAAGAAATTTACAAATATAAAAATTGAAATATGGCCACAATGTGTGTAGTGGGTTGAATGGCGGCTCCTAAAAGACATGTTCACATCCTAACCCCAGGCTCTCATCCATCAGAACTTATTTGGAAAGATTGTCTTGTCAGACATATAAATTAAGGACCTCAAAATAAGCTCACCCTGGATTATCTGCATGAACCTTAAGTCTAATGATGAATGTCCTTATAAGAGACAGCAGAGGAGAAGACACAGACAGAAAAGGAGCAGGAGAAGGAGATGTGAAGGTGGGAGCAGAGACGAGCATCATGCAGCCACAAGCCAAGTCACGCCTGGAGCCACCAGAAACTAGAAGAGACAAGGTCCAAGGCTCTTCTAAAGTTTTCAGAGTGCAGCCTTGTGAGCACCATGATTGGATCTCTGGCCTCCAGAGCCCTGAGATAGTAAATTTCTGTATTTTAAGTAGCCGACTTTGTGGTCATTTGTCATGGCAGCCCTAGGAAAGTAATACAGTATATTTCACTTGGGAATCATAAAATCAAGGCACAAAATAAAGGTGTTGACCCTCATACTACTCTTCTTCTTGACAGAAAGTAGATGAGTATTTTAGGTTGTATATATGTGGTGTGGGGTGTGCGTATGTGGGGTATGTGTGTGTATTTATGGGTGTGCACGTGCATGTACATGTGTATTTTAAATGGTCCTTCTACAAGCATAGATGAGCAACAATGTTTCCAAAATATTCTCAACTTTGTCATGTAGTTACTATCACAAATCAAAATTTCATCCCCTTAAGCATGACTCAAGTGATATAATTCTAGAGGACTCTCCGTTTAAATTAAATCACCATTAGGAGTAAAACAGTTTTCTTTAGGAATATGTAGGACATACAATTAAGACATTCTAATCAGATGATTACATATTAGATATATTTTTTTGTTTTGTTTAAGAAACATCTCCAATTATACATGTTCTTGTTTGAACTATCCTAGCAAGTGAAATTATTCAACCTAATCTAATCCTGCATCAGTATTTCTCAAAATTGATTAGCATAAGAATCCGTTGGGTGTAACTGTTAACGTGTGGATACATAGGCCCAGCCCCGGAGGGCATTATTTAATAAATCTGGGTTAGGCCTGCATTTTAATTTTTAACAACTATCCCAGATGATTTTTATTGCAGGAGGTCATTGACAACATTGGGGAAAAAAAAATTTCCAAAGATAAGAAATAATGGTCAGCCACTCATTGCCTTATGTTATACAAATTTACCCAAAAATGTGTAGATCAGAGGCTGTGTGTCGTGAAATATAGAGAACAAGTATAGTTATTGTTTAAAATGAAATAAAAATAACTGCAGTGAGATTAAACTCTTTTTATCTCTGTGATTCTCCTATATTTGGGTGCCATATATGATACTGGTCTTGTCCTAAAGGGAGAAGCTATTCTGCATCCTGAGAACAAAAGCATCAAATTTTGGAATTTTAAGAAATGAATAGACAGAATTGCCCTGCCCTGTACCAACTTCCCTGTACTTCATACTAGATAAAATCCCCTGAAAGCACCACACATCCTGTTCTTTACAGCTCAAGACTAATCATAGGGTTGGCAGTAAGGAAAGGCCCTCAGTTACATTTGAAAAACAAAAGTAGAAGATAGTTGGTGCTGGTTTCACTGAAATACTTGAAAATGCCCCACATCGTCAGAGCTTGGAGGTGACAGTAGGAAATAGATGGTAACTGATCAAGAGAACCTGTGGTTGCCCCACCAAGCGTTCTCACAGCCCGTAGAGGTATGTCGTGGCAGCCAAACCTTCCCTGTCCATCAAGAAAGAGTAGGGAAAGAGAGAAAGAGAAAGGATAGAGAATGCAGGGTGTGTGTAATGACCCTGCCATTGGGAAAAGTAGCATGGTCCAAGGGACCACAGTACAGAGGGGAAGACAGAAGCCCCAGTTAAAGCCCATGGAGGATGTCCATGCCCAAGGAGTAAATGGGATAGAATATCTGCTAGAGCCTGAGAGAAGACTAATGGAGATCCCCTCTTCCTCATGGCTTCTCTAAGTTTTCTGGCATCTGACTAAATGAGTTTGTGATGACATAAAAAACAAAGAAATTAGGTTTTGTTTGTATATTGAAGATTTATGCATTGAGAAATATGAACCTACTACAAAATAAAAATGTTTATGCTATCACAGTCTTTCTACATTGAGACGTTTTCTACATAGAGATGTTTCTATATATAGTAAACCACTGAAAGGGATTTCTCTTTTCCGCATTTTTATTTTATTGGCGAAGAAAAGAATTGTCCCATCATCAGTGGGCTGAAACAACATAAATGTGTGGTATGTATGCATCAGCATTGTTTGTGTCTAACTGCAGGGGCTCAATGTATTGCTTGTCATGTTCCTTTGCCACTAGGAAAAGGAACAGGGGAGGCCCCAAAAATGCAGAATTCAATTCTAGTTTTATGAAGTTCACATCATGTGATTTTGAGTGAGTCCTATAAATTATCTGGAAATTTTCTCATCTCTTTAAAAAAAGACTATATCTACCTCGGAGTTCTTGGTTTTTTTTAGAGGATAGGAAAGTCAAGAATCCCCTTCTGATGTATACTCTAGTTCAAAACTCTACCAAAAAATACGTTATTTTGGTAAAAGACATTATAATTAAATACAAACACTATTGACCTAGTGTGTTTTTATAGTTTCTTGTGTTCCATTCATGAACTTCACTCATAATCCCTTAGCTTTCTCCTTAGAGACAATTCTTCTTTGGCTTACTTCCAGATACAAAGTCTTGTTTCTAGATCACAGCAAGGCGTATGCCTTTAATCCCCCAATGGGGCTCTTTCACTACACCTCCCCTTAGGAACCTTCTTAAATGTATCTCGTTCCAGCACACACACTTTCACACACATTATGCCTGGGACGTGAAGCTCAGCATAATTTTTTCTTTGTATCTTCTGAAACTTGAAGACTTTCCATCTTTTAAAATCTCTTTCCGTCTTCCTGGAAAATTCTCAGCAACACCTTCTAACGAATACACTCTAATTTCCAACTGCCCCCACATATGCTGGTCCCTCAATCAAATTCTGCAGCTTTCTGAACATTTAACTTTTATTTCTGCATCTTGCTTTTACTTCTTATTGAGTCTATATATTCATATCTCTGGTTGTTTTATTAATAAACCTTAACTTACACCAAAAAATAAAAATAGACAGTGTTTATAAATCTTCTTTTCCATGTGATACTTTTGGTCTGGAGCATGGACTAAGGAATTGGAATATTATTCACATGGGGCGAAAAGGGGTTAATTATTCCTACTAATTAATTTGATGTTTAAATCTCTCAAATCCACCTTTTTTACAGCTCTTTTTTTAAACTTTTATTTTAAGTTGAGAGATATATGTGTAGGTTTGTTACGTAGGTCAATTTTTGTTTGGGGGCTTTATTGTACAGATTATTTAGTCACCCAGGTATTAAGCCTAGTACCCATTAGTTATTTTTCCTGCTCCTCTCCCTCCTCTCACCCTCTACCCCCCAGCAGATCCCAGTGTGTGTTCATGTGTTTTCATCATAAGTGAGTTGTAAGTGAGAATATGTGGTGTTTGGTTTTCTGGTCCTGCATTAGTTTGCTAATGATAATGGCCTCCGGCTCTGTCCATGTCCCTGGAAAGGACAAGATCTTGTTATTTTTTAATGACTATATAGTATTCCACGGTGTACTTGTACCACATTTTCTTTATCCAATCTATCATTGATGGGCATTTTGGTTGATTCCATGTCTTTGCTATTGTGAGGAGTGCTGCAATAAACATATGCATTCATGTGTCTTTATAATAGAAGGATTTATATTCCTTTGGGTATATATCCAGTGACGGGATTGCTGGGTCAAATGGTATTTCTGTCTTTAGTTCTGTCTTTAGTTCTGCCACACTGTCTTCCACAATAGTTGAACTAATGTACACTCCCACCAACAGTTTATAAGCATTCCTTTTTCTCTGCAACATTGCCAGCATCTAATTTTTTTTCCACATTTTAGTAACAGCTATTCTGACTGATGTGTGATAGATAGTATCTGACTGATATGAGATGGTATCTCACTGTGGTTTTGATCTGCATTTCTCTAATGAGTAGTGATGAACTTTTATTCAAATGATTGTCGGCCACATGTATGTCTTCTTTTGAAAAGTGTCTTTTTATGTCCTTTGCCCACTTTTTAATGGAGTTGTTTGGTTTTTTTCTTGCAAATTTAAGTTCCTTATAGATGCTGGATAGTAGACGTTTGTAGGATGCATAGTTTGTAAAAATTTCCCCCCATTCTGTAGGTTGTCTGTTTACTCTGTTAGTAGTTTCTTTTCTTGTGCAGAAACTCTTTACTTTAATTAGATCCCGTTTGTCAATTTTTGCTTTAGTGGCAATTGCTTTTGATGTCTTTGTCACGAAATCTTTGTCCATGTCTATGTCCAGAGTTTTTATAGTTTTGGGTTTTACATCGAATTCGTGTTTTGATTTAGTCACAAAGGAAAAAGCAGTGACCCTTCTCCCCTAACTTTAT
This sequence comes from Theropithecus gelada, assembly GCF_003255815.1. Taxonomy (NCBI): domain Eukaryota; kingdom Metazoa; phylum Chordata; class Mammalia; order Primates; family Cercopithecidae; genus Theropithecus; species Theropithecus gelada. The sequence goes on along the minus strand of NC_037672.1, from coordinate 167,346,459 downwards.
CCCAGAGATTAAGTATTATTTAATCTCTTGTATTTTAAATCTTAAACTCATCCTCACTATGTCTTTGCAAAAAATCAAATACGATGAAAACAAGAAAAGCATGATGGGAGGCATGTTCACAGAAGTAACACATCCTTCCAAACACAGAACCAGCAAAATAAAAGAAAATGTCTTTTTCCTAGAGCCAACGTATATAAGATCTAATCACAATGAAAAAAATCAAATACAATGAAGACAAGAAAAGCAAGATGAGAGACATGTTCACATAGGTAACACACCCTTCAAAACACAGAACCAGACAAAATAAAAGAAAATGCCTTTTTCCTAGAGTCAAGGTATATAAGACCTAATCAGCTGTATCAGTAAAGTCTAATGGCATACAATTCTTCCCTTACACAGCCCCTTTCATCCCAATGCCAATGTGTCAACAACCCTACTTCAGAGAACAGAAAGCTGGCATGCAATGTGATTAAAGAAAATACCAGGTATCATCATATATGGCAAAACCAACTGGGACTGCTTTTGACAGAATGGTACTCCCCAACAAAAATAACATGTAGAAACCTTAAATCCCAATGTGACTGTATTTGGAAATAAGGCCTAAAACCGGGTAATGAAGGTTAATGAATTCATAAAGGTGGGGCCATAATCCAGTAAGATTAGTGTCTTTATAAGAAGAGACACCAGAGTGCTGACTTCCACTCTCCTTCTCATTCTCCACATACACACTGAGGAAAGGTCATGGGAGGACGTAGGGAGACAGCAGCCAGATGCAAGCCAGGAACAGAGCCCTCACTGGAACTAGGTTAGTTAGAACCTTGATCTTGGACTCTTATCCTCCCAAACTGTTAGAACATAAATTTCTGTGTTTTAAACCACCTGGTCTATGGTGTTGTGTTACAGCAGCCCAAGAAAAATTAATACAGAGGCCAAATACATACTTTAAAATTCCTTTTTAAATCACTTCTTACTTTGGAATAATTACCCTTCGTGTATCTTTACACCAATCTGCTGCCAGGCATGTGTAAGGTATTCTTTTCCTCCGTTACATACAAAGAATCTTAAAGAGAAAAATAGAAGACTGACTCCATTATCTGTATAGCACAAACTGCCTACCTTCAACCTTGCAAACAGAAACAAAATCTGGAGACCCCATTCTCCTTGCTAGTAATTGGTTTACAAGTGGGCATACACCTCATTTGGGATTCCATTAGGAAAACATAATCAGTACAAGTGTTTGAAGCAAGGAGAATGCAATGCAGGGAATTTTTTTACATAAGCAATAAAATAGTTGAGGAACTACACCAAGCCACAACCATTCATAGGTTGGAAAGGCAAAGAGAACAGGAAGTGAACCAAAGCCCAGTGACCTGGTGTCTTGATCCACGAGTGCTGTTATAACAACAGACCATAGACTGGGGAACTTCTAGACAATAGAAATTTGTTGTTTACAGTTCTGGAAGCTGAGAAGTCAAAGATCAAGGCCCTGATAGATTGGATATCTCGTGAGGGCCTACTGCGTCGATGGCCATCTTTTCATTCCATCCTCACATGACAGAAAGGGTGAAGGGGTCTCTCCAGGCCTCCTTTATAAGGACACTAATCCCATTTATTAAGACTTCCACCCACCATGACCTGATCACTTCCCCCAAGCCTCCACCTTCTAAACCATCACTTTGGGAGTTAGGATTTCAACACATACATCTGTGAGAGGCACACACATTTAGACCATAATCCCAGATTATCTGCAGAACCTGGACCCACTGTCCGGTAGCTTGGCAGGTGTTAGAAAACAGAAAAGACGGAAGCTGCTGGAGATGTACCAGCTGAGGGAGAGGAAGAGGGAGAAATACCCTGACTTTTCTCTCCTACCTATCCTTTAATCTCCTAGAAGTGCTTCCCTGTGACCAAATTCATCCAGAAACCAGTTGTTCTGGGAGTCAGAGAAACAGCCTTCAGAGATTGAGGCCTCCTGGAATGTTGAGTCAGGGAGAATTAAGGAATCAATCTGAGAGCAAATAAACCTGGAGTTGACATGTGTGACCCTCTTCCGGCCAATGAAAGTCTGAAAGAAAGTCTGCCAGGAAACTACTATGACATATTTTCTTTGTCATGAAAAGAGGCACACAGAAAGAGGTGGCTGCTTCTTCTGTGGAGCACTGTTATTCTGCATATGGAGCCTAGAAAGTCTACACACAACTTGGCACTATTGGAAAGCCAGTGAAGACACAGAAGACAGCACAGAAGTGGGTTGGGGAACCCACATCCTTAATAATATTATTTAGCTGATGAATTAATGACACCTGAATCTATTCTACTTTAAAACTTTTTGTTTGTAGATGATGTTGCTTGTTATCTAAGCGATTTGGAGTTGATTTTGTTTGCTTGCTTGTTTCCTAAAGCTGAAAGCATCCTAAATGATAGGTTGTCTTCAAGTGCAGAAATTCCTGCCAAATGCCTCAAGTAGAACTTTCACAGTATACTAATAGTTAAAGCGATAAAAAGTAGTGAAACCGGAAGCAAGATAACAAAATTGAAGTAAATACATTGTGTAAGTCAGAACAGATAGCCCAATGTACTGGAAGAGTGTATGAAGTCTGCACAAGGCATAAGATGCCAGGCTGAAAAGATCAAAAAGACTCATTTGAATGGTAGCTGCCTAGTCAGTAAAGCTTGTTGGTTTACATATGTGATTATCCATAAATGGCTTTATTCTTGCTTATCACATTAATCTTTAATGTTGTCGCTGACTAAAGTGCCAGATGTTTGATGGTGGGTGGATATCGTTGAAGGGATTAATTTGGGACAGTCAGAATGCCCCCATTGTCCATGTATACAGTGGAACAGACTCAAACTTTAATTTTCAGTTTAAAGTACTTTTTAATCTATGCATATTGAGACATGTTATGATAAAGAGTAACTTGGGAGAGGCATTTATCCTGCTGTATCAAAGATTCACATTCTGCCTTTTTAAATATTAAATTAAATATTAAATTCACGTTGTGAACATAAGCCTCAGAGTTTTGTAGATAAGAGGATATTCATATCAATGTATCCACTGGAACTGCCATGAGGGAAAAAACTTAACTGTATTTCTTAAGACCTATTCAGCATACTGCCTCCAATGTGTGAGAAGGTAAAAGAAAGTAGCTTTGGCACCTCAACGAAATCAACATAAACTCAAACCCAAGTTGGCCGTGTATGGGCTCTGTGATCTTGGGTAAGTCATTAATTTCTGCAAGGCTCAATTTTCTCACGGAAAAAAGAGGATAACTGTACAGTTTCCCACTCTAGATTTTGATACAATTCAATTATGTGATATCTCTAAAGTACTTAGCACAATGTTGGTCATTTGCTAAGAACCCAAACAGTGTTTGCTTCATTTCTAGATCGTCTGATCCCAAATGTAATTTACCTCAGAAAGCAGCCCTGACTCACCTTCCTACTCAGTGAAAAACTCACTGTGATACAACCATGTGTGCCCACAATAGCATAGAAAAAAACAAAAACAGAAACATATATATAATATCTGTCCTCCCAGTGGCTACAAACTGAGTCCATGGGCCAGAGCTGAGCATTTTTTTTTGTTGTTAATCTCCAGAATGTAGGAAAGTGTCTGTCACACAGTAAGTATGTAATAGAATATTTGCTGAATAAATGAGCACAGCTGCAGTTGTCTTTGGTTTGTTTTGCTTGTTCACTTGTTTGCATTTCTTGCTCTCAATCAAGTTTATCTCTGGGACTGCAAGCTGCCTACTACTAGGCCGGAACAAGGCCATTTGGTTTGAGAAGTCACTGAATTTGGGGAAATGTGTTTTTTAACACCTTAATATCAAACATAGTTAAAACTCCTCCTGATGAAAGGTAGAAAATGTCATTCTCTGTAAGTTTTCACACTTACACCATTTTTATTGGAAATAATTTACATTCCCTTTCACAGTGTTTTTCGCCTGGAGGAAAGGCGTATGGGAATTTAATCTTAACATACCAAATATTAGTTAAAAAGAAAACTATGGAAGAGAAGAAAATGAATGACTGCAAAGAAAATAAAGATGAAAAGAACTTTGGTTATATAAAGGCAGGGGACTGTTGGGAATTTGACTCGTGTAAACACACTGTTGGCTTAATTACAATAATCGAGGTCAAAAGACTCAAAAAAGCACTTCACATGTTTATTTCACTCTAATTTTTTTTTTTTTTTTTTTTTTTTTTGCCATTTGATTTTCATACTCGATACTGTACAGGGTCATCAGAGAAGCTAGCTCTGGGCTCCAAATTGCCCTTTATAAAAAAACTCCTTAAAGTACACACATGCGTGAACACACACATGTAAAATGTAGCAAGAAATTGGGGTGCATTTATGTTGAGAAATAAATATCCCCCCAAGAAACTATCATCCACTAAAAGTTTTATCTTGTTTTCCTCACTTATTCATCTTATATTCGATAAAGGTGAATGCCTGTGACTTGAATAATTTTGCTTTTATTATATATCGAGATTTTAAGTCTTTTATACGGTTAGGAATTTTTCTTGTTTATTTTCATTAGTATCTGAAGACACGAGTCTCAAGATCAGCTCTCTCACCCACAGAACGTAAGCAGTGGATGTCCACCGCTGAGGGGATCGCCTCTTTCCCTGCGGCACCTGGAGATCAGTCTCATCCCTTCCCCACGTGGCTGCTGGGCATGAGAGAGGAGCCAGGAGCCCTAGCAAAACCCTGGTATGCTGCGCTAAGACAAACACTTCTACAACAGGGTTGACTCGTTCTGCTCTGTGGGCTTCTAGTAACCAGCTTACTGGTTTATTCATTTGTCCCACTCTCTAGTATACTCTTTTGAGGACCTGCTTAGCTTTTCTTGTAGATGTTCAGAAATCTATTGATTCATCACCTTCACACACACATGATAATCAATATCAAGTTCCCCAGATTTCCTTCTGAGAACAAGCTCTTTTCTCTTCTCTGAAAATCTAAATATTAACCCATATCCACATTTCTGGCCTATTCTACACTCTCCATTGCTTCTTACAAAATGTACCCTAGATGTTCTATAAGTGTATGTTCTAAATATTACCTTGAAAATTACAATGCCAATTAATCTGATGAATTAATAACCCATCAGAACTATCTAACTTTTTTTCAAGGACTGCAATGATATTTTTATATAAATATCTAAAGTTCAAAGGATTGTTGTTCTTGAGTTTATTTCTCAGAGAAGAGTATGATTTTTGCTATGTCTTTCGGTTTGGTGCAACAGCGAAAGTTGTCATAAAAAAGCGTAAAAAAAGAACTGCCAGGAACACATTCTAGTCAAACCAAGCAATGTTTATGGTTTATTAACTTGCTGCAGTAAGGGACAGTGGGCACAAAGGGAACCCTGGAATGTTTCTGAAATAGGAAGTTTGGAGGCTGAAGGGGATGGATGGTGCTGAAGCGTAAGGAGTGACTAGGGGAAATAGGGGACCAGCTCAGGATGTAGGCATTGTTTAAAAATTGGGTACAGAAAGAATAAAGTGGAGCTTGAGAAATCATTGATAAGAAAATGGTAATCCTTTGAAATAATATGAATTGTAAGTCAATTCAATAATGTGGAAAACATTGTTTACAAGACTTGGGCCATGGGCTGTGAGGATTTTTCTTTTTAGACTATGTTAAGAACATCTTAATCTGACTATCACCCAGGCTAGAAGAGTACTCAGGGTCTTAATTACCTTTGAAAAATGCAAAGCTAATATGTATGTGGAATATTGTGTCCAAAATCCTTTATCTGAAGCTTACGTGGATTGAAAATTGATGCTGCTTTTTTGTGTCAAAGTGACCCACATGGCTCAGATCCTTCAGACAACAATGATATGTTGCATTCTCCCAGATCTTATTTCAAACACCAAAGCTTTTCATGACCTTTGATTTTAGAACAAGTTTTCTCAGCATGATGTACTTCATATTCATTAACAAAAGCAATTTTATAAGTTTCTTTATTTTAGATTTGTTTTATCAAGAAAGAAACTACTTTTAAACTATTTTAAAAATCATAATTGTTAGGAAGGAGATAGGCAAGTAAAAATCCTCTAATTTTTAGACCAGTAGGATTTGCTTCATTAAATGTCAGAATCTTACTGTACAAAAAGAGTGTTATTGTATTCTCTCAAAATTCTCATTAGTTAATAAATTGCCTATTATTTTTACTTAATTTATTTTCAAAATGTTTTATGCAAAGTTTTGATCTCTGTGGATTTCTCTTTAATCCCAATAACATGAGAAGTTTTACAACTATTGCTCCAATCTTATCAGTTTTATAAAATATGCATCTTCATGATTACACTGGAAAGGACCAGCAGCTTTCTATCTGGAAGTGCTTTTGTTTCTAACCTTATATTCCATAATATTCCCTAACAAATGCAAGAAGAAAGAAAAAGCTTTCTGTATTTTAACAAGGTGACAAGCACTCTGTATTTTGAATTCAGTGAAGAGATATTAGCATCAACTAATAAGCCTGTCAATGTACAAGCCTCCTGGATATCAAGATGAACAAGACCCATTAGCCCTGTCATCCCTTCATGGTTTCATCTGAGATTCCTAAAATAAAATATGATTCTAAAATTTGCAAAAGTCAATATTTTATAATTAAGCATTAATTTTTTATAAAGCGAATTACTTAGGGTACCCTGGAAGTATATAATTGTCTATTAATGAAAAAGCATAATCCCAGTCTTTTGCCAGTGCAGAATACCTTATAGTAGATATTTGCATCACTTGACAAGATGCTGAGAGCAATTCAATCAACAAGACTTTAAAATACATCTTTTCTCAGAAATCACAGGACCATTAATCTTTATAGTGTCATTGAATCCTCCTCATCAGATTCACTAATTGATGCCTACAAAAATAGGATACTCCCCTTTACAAGGAAAAAATAAGTATAAATTATCGCTTTCCAAAAAATAGAACGCCCGTTATGTATTATACAAGGAATTATCTTCTGTTACAGATGTACCTAGGGAAAAAAGAGTAACTTATGTGTTTTTAAGTGCTCTTTTCCAATTTACCATTGATGATACTGATTATACAATATAATTTTTTTTTAAATATATGTTTAAACAGTCACTCAATATGCTGCTAAGATGTATAGCACAGAGGGAGGGAACTAACATTTATTTACAAATCTATTAGTTTGGGAAAAGAAAACATTCTTTATTTTTCTTATATTTTTAAATATATTTCACTCATAATGTGTTCACCCTTGAAATGTTAGCTTCTTGCAGTAGGACTCTCAACTCAAAACCTAGCTTCAAAAGGAAGGATACTCAACAAATGCAGTGGAAGTGAAACCATTACTCATTTGTAGACATTTTGCTTCCTGTCTTGCTGGTTTTTCCTTGACTCTCCAACACTTCACTTTCCACATCTGATCCTTTTATCTTCACTAATACAACCATTCAGTCAGCTATGAGCTATATTTCACATTATTATCTTTCTTAAATGTTCTATCTTGTCTCTGTTTGAAGGTCTCCTAAATCAGGTTGATTATTCATACACCTTTTCTATCTGCAGTTAATGACAGGTAGTTGCACCTCTCTGCTTCCAGTTTATTGGGGATTCAACTATATCCAAAATCCGATCACTTCTTAATAACTTCATTGCTACCATCCTGGTTCAAGCCACCCTTAACTCTTGTTGAGTTGTGGCAATAATTTCCAAAAACATCTTCATGCTTCCACTTCTCACCACAGCAATCAGAATGATTCTTGTAAATTTTAAGTCGGAATGTATCACTTGCGTACTCAAAATCCCACAACCATTCTCCAATTTACTTAGAATCCAAAATTCTACATTAGCCAACCAGGCTCTTCCTCATATGACTCTTCTTACTGTTCTGATTGCCTCTGCAACTGGTCTTTGACTCTTTCAGTCTATTCTCCCTCTCCACTGGCTTCTTTCCTGTTCCTTATCCATTCCAGCCATACTCTCTCCTTAGGGTCATGGCTCTGGTTGCTACTTTTGCCCAAACATTCTTCCTACTGAGATCCACTTGCTCAATCCAATCAGTATTTGCTCAAATATAATTTCTCAAGGAGGCTTACCTTGACCATCCCATTATTATTTAAATCATGTATCTCTTAAGCAGCATGCAGTGGGATTTTGGTGTTGTATTCAGTCTGGAAATTGTGAACTTTTACATGGGAATTTTACAGCATTTGCATTTTATATAATCACTGATATATTTCTGGTAACATATACTATATTGTTATTTGTTTTCAATTTGATATACCTATTTACATTTTTTTCCTAAACTTTTGTTGGATTTGTCATGTATTGTTTGTTAATTCAATTAGTACTCTTAAATTATTTGTTACCCATTTGTTTACTATTACTTTACCCAAGATATAACAACATACATCCTTGATTTATTACAGTAGACAGCACATTATCTTTTTTTGAGACAGGGTCTCACTTCGTTACCCAGGCGGCAGTGCAGTGGCACAATAACAGTTCACTGCAGTGTTGAAATCCCATGCTTAAGTGATCCTTCCACCTCAGTGCCCCCACCAAGTAGCTGGAACTACAGGTATGCACCAACATGCTTAGTTAATTTTTTTGTAGAGGCAGAGTCTCATTAAGTTGCCCAGGATGGTCTCATGCTCCTGGCCTCAAGCAACCCTATGGCCTTGGTTTCCCAAAGTGCTGGGATTATAGGCATGAACCACCACACCCAGCCAACAGCAAATTATTATCTTTAACACACTGCTAATACTTCTTCAGCTTTAGAAGACTTTAACTTTATTAGCCCCAATCCCATATTTTGTGGATTGTAATACATTTAATTACATTTGTAATACATTCAAATACATTTAAATCTCACAAATATTATTATTGTTGTTCTGAACAATCACTGCTCATTGATATTTACCTATATATTTATCATTTCCATTGTCTTCATTGTTTCTGCATTTTCTAATTTTTTGCATCTGGAATCATTTTCTTTATACATTTTAATTTTTATTTCAAATCAGGTCAGTTAGTGACATATTCTTAAATTTTTTTTCTGAAAATGCCTCCATTTCACCTTGTATTTTTGAAGGAAGTTCTCATTAGATGTAGGATTCAACTTTGGCAACTCTATGCTTTCTAGCACTTCAAGGACATCATTCCATTGCCACCTAGTTTTCATTATATTTGTTGAAAGATCCATTTTGCTCTTTTTCCTTTACTGTTACTCCTTTGAAGACATGATGTCCACCCAACCTCTCCCAGTCCTTGCTTCTTTCAAGAGTTTTTTTGTCGTGAATTTCCAGTACTTTTATTATGATGTGTCTAGGTATTATTCTCTTTCTGCTTACCTTGACTGGGGTTCACATAGCTTCTTGAATCTGTGAGCTGTTGTATTTTCTCAGTTTTAGGAAATTATCAGCCATTATTCTTTCAATTATTGCTTCTTTCATATTCTCTCTTCCCTTCCTGACTTCAATTGCACACATGTTGAACATTTTGAGTGTGCCTCACAAATCTCTTTTGCATTTTCTCTGTTTTTAAAATTGTTCTCTCTGAAATTCTGTTTGGAGTTTTTCTATTGACCGGTTTTTCAATCCACTGATCTCTTCTGCTGCGTCTATACAGCTTTCAAGTGGTTATTTCAGTTATTATGCTTTTCTTCTTTAGAATTTCTGTTTATTACTTTTTATAGTTTCCAATTTTCTTGTGAAAACTTTTTCACCTGTTTTCTATATTGCTATATTTTTCCTCTATTTTTGAATATACTTAACATATACATTTTATTGTTTTAATTTTTAATGTTTATGTGTACATGGTAGGTATATATATTTATTAGGTATATGAAATATTTTGGTACATGTATACAATGTGTAATCATCATATCAGGGTAAGTGGGATATCCATCACCTCAAGGATTTATCCTTTGTGTTACAAACAATCCAATTTACCATATAAATTCTAAAGTATTTATCAATTTTAGTATCTGGTTAACCTTTAGGGTATCTCTGTTGTTTGTTTTTAATCATAGATTTTAGTCCTGTAATTCAATCTTTTGATATACTCAAAATATTTTATTAAACACCAGTTACCATTATATATTAAATGTAAAATACATATAACCTATATGTTTATATATATATGTTTCAGATGCTATCATATTACTATCCCTATCAAAGATTCCCTAAAGTTAAATTTTTTTTCTTCTTTTAAGATCATTTTGCTATAATGTAATAGAAAGTTTGATGGCCTAAAATAGTTTTGCAACTATAATTAAACTTTATATTTAAGAGGCAATTAAAGCCAAACCCATTGTTGTTAAGAAGGTGTTGTAGATGTGTGCCAGGAAGAAAAAATGTTTTTTCAATTTGCACACAGCTCAAAAACATATACTTCATATGATATGATGGTAAATCTTTGAACTTGATAAAGAGCTACATTATTCCAATATTATTCAGTGACCATATAGACAGCACCAGTGAGAAAACAGAGAAAATCGAGATATTTCCTTTTTTCTATGCTGAGGGGGAATTTTTGTAAGAGGTGGTACAAAGTGATGGAAAAGGAACATGCTTGAGAGGTAGCTCCAACAGTTACAGTTTTGACAAGTATCTCTAAATTTCTGACATCTTATCCTCATCTACAAAATAGGGATAATATCTTCCCCCATAGTATTATCGTAAGAATCAAATAGTATTGTGTCTGGCACAGAGCGGGTAATAAATTTGTGGCTATATTTAGGAGTATTGTGTCTTGTTTTGTTTTGTTTTTTAACTAGCTGGTTTGCACAGAGAATCCTAAAGATGCACTACTCTATAGTTCCAGATAGGAATATGGGAAAACTTTCTACGTAGTATTGAATCCTTCTTTTATATATATGTTCCTATGTAATACACCAAAAGGTAAAATATAGAGCAATAACTTTTGTGGCTGAATTTCTAAGAATATCTAAACAATATCTACCAGAATACCCAAGCTGTTAAAAAAAATCTTCCCTGTAAAATAACTAGTGCTATCTTGAATCATGCCTATAGAAGAAAAAATTGAAAAAAAAATATAAGAAGAAAAAAACCTCAGAGCAAATTATGATTGTTTGAGAATCAGTGAAGGCTTACTCTAGGTCCACATATCCTACCATCAGTTCTAGAACAGAAAACTGTTTCTTAACTCATACCTTTTGTTTTTCTTCCAAGGACTTCAAACCTTTCCACTTCCCTCTTTGCTTTCAGAACTATACTAAAATCCAAGATTCTCTCATTCCAGAGTTACTACAGAATAGTTTAAATCCTTCCTTTATTCCATGTTCCCTAGCATCTCATGTCATCTTTTTTCCTACACACTTTTATTGCTAGTAACTATGGTGTAATGTAAACAGTACCAAAAATAATCAGACAACTCTAAGAAAACTTAAAGGTCATTAATAATAGCCATATACCCCTGATCTTTCTTGAAATATAAACAAGGTTAAATCTAATAATAGTTGGCTTTCTTCAACTGGGAGACAGTCCTGAGAAATTCATTAGTCTGATGTGCTATGAGGTTCAAGTAACATTCAGTTCAACAGAAAAAATTCATTTCTAAAACAGGAAAACCAAGTCACATCATTCCTTTCCTTCACAACCTAGGAAATTTGGGACACTTTATTTAAATAACGTATCCTTTGCCATTTTCTAAGACAAAGCTCTCATTTTGGCAAAAAGAGAAACTATCTTGGATTCTGGAGGCTACTCAGTGTTTCATCCTTATAGTTACTCAGGTATCCATTGCTGGGTGAGTAATTCTACTCAGCCTTCCATCCACCTGTAATTTTCACTGGTGGTAATTGGATGCAAATTGGCTAGTGTTAATCATTAGATGTCTCTTATTAAAAACAGAAACTGTAAATGATGTTATGAATATTGGAAGAAATGAATGAAGCAGATCAGGATTCTGGAGCCCATTCAGACACCCAGGAAAAAAAAAGGTGGGATTGTTATTAGTATCTCTGATAATTATCAAGACCACAAAATTATTTGGTTAAAAATTTCTTCATCAATAACATGGAAATTGTTTGATTTGTATAGTTGACAAATAAAGAGAAAAGATAAAACAAGTCCTAATTGACCTGTCTTCTTCATGATCCCTTGTAGGATAGAAACAATTCAGTAATGACCTGGGTACTCTCGTGCTGCTATTGTTACGGTTTGATCACAAATCTGCAGCTAGCTGCTCTAACTGCTCCCTAACTTTAATGAGTACACAAATATCATCATTGCATTGCATTCAGTAAGTACCCTTCTGGCCTAGAATTTTCAGCACTAACTTAATATACAAATGTGATGAGGTACCAATTTTATAAGATAGAAGTGAAAACAAATTAAAGCAGAATCCCTGCTGCTCAGGCAATTTTAAGAGTTATTTATGAGGAAGTGGATGACTATCAGTTCTCTTGTATTCCGTTTCCTTGTTAATAGAATGATTCAACTGTTAATACTAGACACATTCCAAGGGTCAGTGCTTCATTAGAATAAAAGTCAGCTCCGGTGTCATATCACAGATAATCTACAAATTAAGACATTATCTCCCATTTCACTTTCACTTTATTAGCATTCATATCATCAATAAAAGATTATGTGGTGCATGTTCTCTGATCTGCTTATCAATAACTTATTTTCTTGGAAGATACTAGTGATTTTGGCCCCCAACATAATTGATAGCATGTTTAACATAGGTTATTAGACAGCCATATCATTTCCATTCTTCCTACTGCCTTGAGTAATATTTGCTGTCAAATGTGCAGACCATTCACTAAGGCAATAAGGGAAGCTATTTTGTATAGGATAGAAAAAATATTTCTATAACAATGACTAGCCTTAAAACATTAGAATTAGTTGCATAAAATATTATAGGAAAAATGCCACATATGCTGAGATTTGTTGGCAGTACTTTGATTGCCCTCACAGACCATCCAAAGTCTTCCAAATACAACATTTGAGCACCTAAAATTGTTTTCCTAGAATGATTATAACTTAGAAGTGGCAAAAACAAAAACCTTCTTAGATGATTAACCAAATATTGAGTTGAAAATATGCTTACCATATTAATTAACATCTAACAGGTAATGTCATTAAATTTTAGTACATTACAATAATTCATAAGGCTGCAAAAACACTGTTGGCAAATTTGTGGAGACAGAGAAGTAGTCATATCTAGTTTAGTAAGCTTTGTTTAAAAGTCAGCCTCATTTTCTCACTCAAGTGCTTTCACCCATTTCATGCTATAAAATAAGTAGTGTGGACTAAAAATAAGCAAGTAGGGAAATCTCAAAATCACTGGGGCTTTTGTGATAGTTGCTTGCACTTTCTTAAGTATGTTGCCTTCCTATGGAAGCCTATTGTTTCAGTTTCTGGATGACCAGAGAACTGACCAATAATCAGGAGACCAGTCTTCAGGTGTAAAAATCATTTTCCCAATAATTTGGCCATATTATCATATATGGAAGTGCCCAAAATAAATAGACCAGAAAGGTACTACTTTTTTTTGAGGAAATGGTACAGACAAAACAATCTCAAGAGTGATTTTCAAAAACCTGCGTTTATTCAAACTTCAAAACAATTCCTCAGACCTTAAACCTTCTCAGGGAGAAAGTAGACTGAGAAAGTCCTCTCAAGTCCATTCCAGGTATTTCCGTGGTGAGAAAGTCACAAGGAAGAAACTTCCGGAGAGCATAATCAGAGGCTGTGGGAAGGTAATGGAGAGGGAGATTTTCCCAGGAAACAGAACCAGGGTACCCAGGGAAGCTAACTCAGGAACTTAGCCCCCTGCCTCCCAAGATATCCTGAACAACTCTTCACAGAAGTAGGAAATGAGTCTGGAGTCCACAGAGGTAGGAAGATGGAAGTTAGTTACCTGGGAAGTTAGGTAGAAGAGAATAGGGCACAAAGAGAGGCAACATAAGGAAGATAGGCACAGCAGACAAGAGGAAAGTAACGAGAAGACTCTAGTTTTGCTTTGAATGTCCCATTCTCACTTAGATATTACCCAAGACAAATCTTGGACCAAAGTGCATAGTGAGAACCAAATATTGCTCCTAGGTAGCAGCTAAATAACAAGGAAGAAGGAAGATGTTGCTGCAGGATGCTGGCTAGAAAGGCTCTTATGATGCTGTTGCTCATTACGGAACAGTTCATATGTAAATCAGCCAGTATCTTTAAACCTTTAAAAATATTAATCCTAACCTAAAATATTCCATATAGAAACATTAAATGCAGACAATGGGCAGTAAAAATTAAGTACTCATGTCAAATAACTTTCAAATAGTGGGAGACTATAATCTTAATTAAAAGTGATTACCTGATAACCAATAAATAAATGTATCATCAATCAATCACATTAATAACATAGCTATTTATTTGGATTAGTAATAAAAGGACTGCTTTCCTTTCTTTTAAATATTGTTTATAAAAAGCCTTTATAAAGAAGTCTAAATCAATGACAGCAATCACAGGGCAACCTAAAAAGTAAAAATTCTAATTAAATCAGAAATATATTTATGATTAATTATCCTCCTAGAGCATGAAATCGTATTCAATCTACCAAGTACTTTCTATTATATCCCAAAAGCTGTGAAATTTGAGACTTTGGTTCCAGAAAATATCCATTAAATTTTTAATCCATCATGTTTTCATTTTACTTTAGAAATCAAGTTTTTAAAAAGGCTTTAACTGTCTTTTTGACCTGCATTTCATTATACCAATCCAATTTTTGACTAATTAAATTTCTTTTTCAAAGCTCTTAATTTGTTAAATTGAAAAAAGTGCTTGAGTTATAGGAATACTTTCCCAACTTTTAGAAAACACTGACTTCATATGTGACTTCTAGGTTATTTCTGTCTCTTTTCTGCCATCAGTACAAGCAGGGCACCTTACCTGCTACAGTTTAATGACACTCAGGAGTAAGTCATGAGGCCGTACAGAGAAGTATTTCCTGATCTGCTTTATTCATTTCTTCCAATGTTCATAACAACATTTCCAGTTTCTGTTTTTAACTAGAGACATCTAATGATTAACACTAGCTAATTTGTATCCAATTACCAGCAGCAAAAAATTACAGGTGGATAAAAGGCTGAGCAGAATTACTTGCCCCGCAATGGATACTTGAGTAACTGTAAGTGTGAAACACTGAGGAGTTTCAATGCCAGTCAATGAAAACACATCCTGGCAGGTCTCAAGTCAAGGTTTTATATCAAGCAAGATTTCAGGTAAGAATATTTACATTCAAAACAAGCATGTGATATTCTCATTTGAGAGCTAAGATCTCAGATTTCTTTGTTCTTTCACTTTATTTTCTCTTTCAAAAACATGGCAATGAGTTTAATTGGCATACATATTTAAAGTATACAATGTGATAAGTTTTGTCATATGTGCATACCCATAAAACGATCAGCATTATCAAGATAATGAACATATTAATCACCCCAAATGTTTGCTCTTGCTGCTTTGTGATCTTCCCTCTTGTTCCTCTACCCTTGTCTCTAGAAAACTACTGAATCTCTTCCATCACTTTAGAGGATAAGCAACTGGACATTGACCACAGGCAAAGGAATAGATATTTAGGTTGTTACTGATATTTATCTATTACAATTAGAGCTCTTATGAACATTTGCACAAAACAGCTTTGTATGAATGTATGCCTTAACTTCTCTTGGGTACTAGTTGAATGGTTGGATCATATGATAGGTTCATATTACACTATTTTAAAGTGTACAATTCAGCAGGCTTTACTATATTCAGAATGTTGTATAACTATCACCACTTATCTAGTATTAGTCATGCCCTTCCCCCTTCTCCCAGCTCAGGGCAACCCCTAACCTACATTCTGTCTGGATTTTCTTGGCTGGATATTTTATATAAATGGAATTTTATTTAGCATAGTGTTTTCAAAATCATTAATATTATAGCATGTTACAGAACTTCAGTATTTTTGTAACTGAATAATATCTCATTGTATAAATACACCACATTTCTTCACTCATCCATCACTTGATAGACATTTGGGTTGTTTCCACCTTTTGACTATTATGAATAATTCGGCTATGAACATTCATGTACAAGTGTTTGTGTGGACTTATACTTTTAGTTCTCTTGGGGATATAACTAAGGGTGGAATTATTGGGTCATGTGGCAGCCCTATATTTAATCATTAGAGGAACTTCCAGACTGTTTTTTAAAGTAGCTGCACCAATTTACATTCTCACAAGCAATGCATGAGGCCTCCAATTTCTCAATATCCTTGCCAACAACTGTTATTATCTGTATTTTATTTAATAGCAGTCCTAACAGATATGAAGTGGTATCTCATTATGGGTTTAATTTGCATTTCCCTAATATAGTCATTTGTATATCTTTGAACAAATATCTATCCAAATCCTCACCCATCTTTAAATTGGGTTTTTCATCTGTATACTGTTGAGTTTTAAGGGTTCTTTATATACTCCGAATATAAGTCACTTATTAATTATAAGACTTACAAATATTTTCAACTCTTCTTTGGTTTGTCTTTCAAGTTTTTGATAGTTTTTTTTGAAGCACAAATGTCCTAATTTTGAATGATTCCAATTTATTTATTTCTTCTTTCATTGTTTTTGCTTTTGATATATCTAAGAAATCACTGCTTAAGCTAAGGTGATGAAGAGTTATTCCTGTTTCTTTCTAAGAATTTTATAGTTTTGACTCTTACACTCAGGACTTTGTTGATTTTGAGGTTTTTTGTGTGCGTATGGCATGAGATAAGGGTCTGACTTCCTTCTTTCTCATGTAAATATCAATTAGTCCAAGTGCTATTTGTTGAAGATACTCTTCTCATGCAATTGAATGGTCTTGGCAGCCCCGTTGAAAATCAATTGGCCATAAATGTAAAGGATTATTTCTTGACTCTCAAGTCTATTACATTGATATATATGTCTATCCTTATGCCAGTACCACACTGTTTTGATTACTTTACATTTTCCTTGAAATCAGGAAGTGTGGAGCTTCCAACGTTGTTTTTCTTTTTAAATTGTTTTGGCTACTTTAGATTCCTTGCACTTCTATATGAGTTATAGAATTATAGAATCAGTTTGTCAATATCCACACACACAAAAAAAATTTAAAAACGAGGTGTGATTTGGAAAAGACTCTGCTCAATCTATAGGTCATTTTGAGGAGTACTGCTATATTAATGTACTTAAGTCTTCCATTCCAAGAACATGGAATGTCTTTTCATTTGTTTTGGTCTTTAATTTTTTTCTGCAGTGTTTCACAGTTTTCTGCACAGAAGTCTTATACTTTTTTTGTTAAGTTTGTTTCAAAGCATTTTCTTCTTCTTTTTTTTTAGACGGAGTCTTGCTCTGTCGCCAGGCTGGAGTGCAGTGGCATGATCTCGGCTCACTGCAAGCTTTGCCTCCTGGGTTCAAGTGATTTCCCTGCCTTGGCCTCCCAAGTAGCTGAGACTACAGAAACGTGCCACCAAGCCCAGCTAATTTTTGTATTTTTAGTAGAGACGAGGTTTCACCATGTTGGCCAGGATGTTCTTGATCTCTTGACCTCGTGATCTACCTACCTCGGCCTCCCAAAGTGCTACAGTTATAGGCGTGAGCCACCATACCCAGCTCATTTTATTCTTTTTTAATGTTATTACAAATGGAATCTTTTAATTCAAATTTCGGTTTTTTCCTAATGTATTGAAATAAGAATTTGTGCATTAATAAGCAACCAACTTTCATGTCTTGATCTTGTATCCTGCAAACTTGCTGAATTGTTTATTAGCTCTAACAGTAATTGTACATATTCCTTAAAGTATTCTATACACAAGATCATGTTATGAAATATTCCTGATACTGTGGAGAAAGTTTTCATTACTAAGTATGTTAGTTGTGGGTTCTTCTTAGATGCACTTCATTAAGTTGAAGAAAGCCCTTCTGATTCTAGTTTGTTTAGTGTTGGTTTTGTTTTGGTTTGCTTTGGTTTGGTTTTTGTTTTGTTTTACTTTTTATGAGAGGCTAGTGAGTTTTTTCAAATGTTTTTTTCTAAATCTACTGAGTTTTGGGGTTTGGTTTTTTGTTTTATTAATGTGACATATCACCCTGATTGATTTTATATGCTGAATTAACTTTGAATTTCAGGAATAAATACCATTTGGTTCAGGTGTACAATTGTTTTTGTATACTACTGAATTCACTTTGCTAATATTTTGTTGAGGATATATGCACCTTAATTTATAAAAGTTATTAGTCAGAAGTTTTTGCATTGTGATTTTGGGGACTCTGTTGTTAGGTACATATTATTTCATAATTTTTGTATCTTCTTGATGAATTAACCTTTTTAGCATTATCAAATGTCCTCCTTTGTCTCTAGTACCAATTTTTGTCTTAAAGTCGTTTCTGTCTGATATTAGTATAATGACTCAGTTCATTTTGCATTATTTGTATGGTATATATTTTTATCCTTTTTAAATGTTACACCTATTTGTGCGTTTGAATCCAAAGTTTGTATATTAGCTTTCTGTGGCTGCCATACAAAGGACCACAAACTAAAAGCTTAAAACAATAGAAATGTATTCTCTCACAGTTCTAGAGGCTAGAAATCCAAAATCAAGGCATTGGCAGGGTTGTGTTCTCTCAGAAAGCTTTAGGGGAGAATCTTTTCTTGCCTCTTTCCTACCATCTAGCGGTTCTCAGCAAATCCTTGGCATTTCTTGGCTTGTAAATGCATCATTCCAATCTCTGTTTCTGTTATCACATAGTTGTTTTCTTCCTTTATATCTTCACGTTAACTTCCTTCCATGTATGTCTGTATTCAATTTTTTTTCTTCTAATAAGAACACCAGTTATATTGTAGTAAAGATTAGCCCTACTTCAATATGACATTGGCTTTTAACTAGTCAATCTGCAATAACACTATTTCTAAGTGAGGTCATATTCTGAAATACTGTTTGTTAGTAATTCAACATATCTTTTTTGGGGGGACACAATTCAAGCAATAACTGTTTGCCCTCAGCCACCAAAAATTTGATCCTTTCCACATGCAAAATAAAAGTCTTTAAGTCCAAAATCTGATCTAAATATAATCAATTCAAAAAGTCCCAAATCTCATCAAAATCATTTAAATCAGGTAGGAGTGATACTCTGGGTATGATCTATCCTGTGGATCAGTCTGTGGATTTGTGAAACTTAGAAAACCGGTTCTCTGTTTCCAAACCACAATGGTCAGACAAGCTTAAGGTAGACATTTCCATTTAAAAAAAAAAAAAAGAAAAGAAAGAGAGAGAGAGAGAGAAAGAGAGATAGAGAAATAGGAAGGAAAAGTGAGTTAAGAGCCTCAAACAAGTTGAAAATTCAGCAGGGCATTCCATTAGATACCAAGGCCTGAAAATAATCCAATAACAAAGACTCAATTCTTTGTCCTCTGGCCCCACCAGAGTGTCAGGCCTGAATACTAGGCTCTAAGCAGACCAGTCACTCACCCTCTCAGTTCCCTAGGGCACTCTGTATTCAGGGTTCTGTCCCTGGAGTTATTCTTCCTTCATTTTACCCCATTTCTATCCCTTTCAGTTTAGGCTGGCTTTTTTTTTTTTTCCCTAGTAAAAAAAAATGTTAAATTCTTGTCTGTCTTCCATAGTTGTTGACTAAGTCTATACCATTGGACACAAAGGTTCTCCAAAGATCCTTCGTAGATAACCACACCTCTATTTCTAACTTCCAGTTGGTTGGATTCATAAGCCACACTCCTAATCTCTTTAGTAAATGCTTGTCCATCCATAGCCTTGACCCCATTTCCAGAAGATACACTTTGGATAATCTGAGAACATCAAGTTCTTTTTTATTTAGCAATTTCTTTTTCAATGTATCCCCTTTTTCTCACATTTTACTAAAAGCAGCAAGGAGATTTTAGGCTGAGCCTTCTACACTTTACTTGGAAATCCCAACAGCAAAACATCTAAGTTCACTGTTTACAAGTTCTACCTTTCTGCCAAGAGCAAAATATAATTCAAATAACTTCAGTGTCACTTTCTAACAAGAGATCGCCTTTCCTCCAATGTCCAATAGCATCTTCCTCATTTTCATCTGAGACCTCACCAGAAGCACCTTCACCATCATCTTTCTAACAATGTTCTATCATGATTATATGTGTATTCACTCAGATAGTAGAATCTTTCTCTACTGCTGCCCTCTCTTCTAAGTTCTCACCAGAATTGCCTTTAATGTTCATATTTTTATCAGTGATCTTTTTAAGGCAATCTAGGCTTTTTTCTATCAAGCATATCAAAATGCTTTCAGTCTACATTCATTACCCAATTCCAAAGCCATTTACACATTTAAAGGTATTTTTATAGCAGCATCCCACTTTCTAATACCAAAATCTGTACATATAAGTATGTATACATAGAGAGCCACCAATTGCCTATCTTTCTGACTAAAAATATAGGTTCCGTAAGAGCAGGAATCGGTCAGTTTTGTTACCAGTTGTATTCAAATACCAAGATTCTAGAACAGAACTTAGCATATTAATACTCAATAAATAAATGCATAAACAAATAAACAAAACAATGCACACAAAAAAGAAATCCAGTGCCCTTCTTTGCATGTAATCATCAAACATTTGGTATGTTTGGGAACAGCACAAACTGTGAACACTGTAAATACAAGCAATTTTTTTCTGTCAATATTCATGCGTACTACTCCCCACACACACACAAAAAATATAATGCCATTTGGTATGTTTTGACTGTATCCCCACCCAAATCTCATCTTGAATTGTAGTTCTCATAACTCCCAAATGTTGTGGGAGGGCCCCGGTTGGAAATAATTGAACCATGGGGGCAGTTTCCCCCATACTGTTCTCGTGGTAGTCAATAAGTCTCATGAGATCTGATGGTTTTATAAGGGGAAAGTTCTTTTGCTTGATTCTTATTCTCTTCCCTTGTCTGCCGCCATGTGAGACATACCTTTCACCTTCCACCATGATTGTGAAGCCTCCCCAGCCATGTGGAACTGTGAGTCCATTAAACATTTCCCTTTTGTAAATTGCCCAGTCTTGGGTATGTCTTTATTAGCAGTATGAAAATGGGTTAATGAAGTAAATTGGGAAAATCGGTTAATGAAATAAATTGGTACCAGTAGAGTGGGAAGCTGCTGAAAAGATACCCAAAAATGTGGAAGTTACTTTTGAACTGAGTAACAGGCAGAGGTTGGAACAGTTTGCAGGGCTCCGAAGAAGACATAAAAATGTGGGAAAGTTTGGGACTCCCTAGAGACTTGTTGAATGAATTTGACCAAAATGCTGATAATGCTATGGACAATGAAATCCAGGCTGAGCTTGTCTCAGATGAAGATGAGAAACTTGTTGGGAACTGGAGCAAAGGTGATCTTGTGTTTTAGCAAAGACACTGGTGGCATTTTGTCCCTGCCCTAGAGATTTGTGAAACTTTAAACTTGAGAGAGATGATTTAGGGTATCTGGTGGAAGACATTTCTGAGCAGCAAAGCATTCAAGAAGTGACTTGAGTGTGGTTAAAGGCATTCAGTTTCAAAACAGAAATAGAGCATAAAAGTTCAGAAAATGTGCAGCCTGATGATACAGTAGAAAAGAAAAACCCATTTTATGAGGAGAAATTAAAGCCAGCTGCAGAAATTTGCATAAGTAGCAAGAAGCCAATTGTTAATTCCAAAACAATGAGGAAAATTCTCCAGGGCATGTCAGGGACCTTTGAGGCAGCCCCTCCCATCTCAGCCACAGAAGCCTAGGAGAAAAACATAATTTCATGGGCTAGCCCGGGGCCCCTCTAGTGTGTGCAGCCTATGACATAGTGCCCTGCAACTCAGCTGCTCTAATCATGGCTAAAAGGGGCCAATGTACAGTTCAGGCCATGGCCTCAGAAGGTGCAAGCTCCAAATCTTGGCAGCTTCCTTGTGGTGTTGAGCTTGTGGGTGCACAGAAGTCAAGAATTGAGGTTTGGGAACCTCCACCTAGATTCCAGAGGATGCACGGAAATGCCTGGATGTCCAGAAAAAATTTTGCTGCAGGTGCAGCGCCCTCATGGAGAACCTCTGCAAGGGCAGTGCAGTAGAGAAATGTGGGGTCAGAGCCCGCACACAGAGTCACTGCTGTGGCATTCCTAACTGAGTTGTGAGAAGAGGGCCTCTGTCTTCCAGAACCCAGAATGGTAGATCAACTGACAGCTTGCACTGTGCACCTAGAAAAGCCACAGGCACTCAATGCCAGACTGTGAAATCAGCTGGGAGCAGGGCTGTACCCTGCAGAGCCACAGGGGAGGAGCTGCCCAAGGCCATGGGAGCCCACTTCATGCATCAGTGAGACTCAGATGTGAGAGATGCAGTCAAAGGAGATCACTTTGGAGCTTTACGATTTGATTGCTCCGCTAGATTTCAGACTTGCATGGGCCCTGTAGCCCCTTTGTTTTTGCCAATTTATCTGATTTGGAATGGCTGTTTACCCAAAACCTGTATCCCCATTGTATCTAGGAAGTAACTAATGTGCTTTTGATTTTACAGTTCATAGGCAGAAGGGACTTGCCTTGTCTCAGATGAGACTTTGGACTGTGGACTTTTGAGTTAATGCTGAAATGAGTTAAGACTTGGGGAACTACTGAGAAGGCATAATTGGTTTTGAAATGTGAGGACATGAGATTTGGGATGGGCTAGGGGTGGATTGGTATGGTTTGGCTGTGTCCCCACCCAAAGCTCATCTTGAATTGTAGTTCCCATAATTCCCAAGTGTTGTGGGAGGGATCCAGTGGGAGATAATTGAATCATGAGGGCAGTTTCTCCAATACTGTTCTCATGGCTGTGAATAAGTCTCATGAGGTTTGATGGTTTTATAAGGGGAAAGCCCTTTTGCTTAATTCTCATTCTCTTCCCTTGTCTGCCACCGTGTGAGAAATGCCTTTCACCTTCCACCATGACTGTGAGGCCACCCCAGCCATGTGGAACTATGAGTTCATGAAACCTCTCTCTTTTGTAAATTGCCCAATCTCGGGTCTTTATTAGCAGCATATAAATAGACTAATACACCATTTCTGAAGATTAAGTTGGTTTCTGAAAATAAATCAAGTTTTCTATGCTGAAAATACCAAGAATGCCATTCTAAAAAATGTCAAAATGTCTACCAAGTCAATAAGAAAATAATCAGTTTGTTTTTTATATATATATATAGTTATTTTGCTGGGCATGGTGGCTTATGCGTGTAATCCCAGCACTTTTGGATGCTGAGGCAGGAGGATCACTCGAGCCCAGGAGTTCAAGACCAGTTTGGACAACATAGGGGTACCCTCATCTCTACAACAATTTTTTTAAATGCATATTTTCATATCGTCCAGAGCAGGTGAGTTAATTTTCATGTTAAGGTTCTATTGTCATTTGCAAAACTGGCCTTATATAGACACTATTCCAAACCATCAATTGAAATATTGTTGATTTTTTTAATATGCATCATTCTCAGTCTTCTGATTAAAAGTCTGAAAAATATAAAATGTGGGAAAGCTATAGATAAGTAAACCATATTGATTCTTTGTCACATACCAAATGTAACAGATTTAATAACAATATAATTACTCATCTCTCTTTATCAGATAAACTAACACTAGGTGAGAGCCATTTACTTAGAAAGATGATTAAGTTTTGTTGTGATCAGTAAGTTGATCAATTTGCTTTTAGCAATGTTTATTGTAAGCAAATAATACAGTTTAAAAATATTACACAGTTAACAAATTAAATATTAGTGTAGTTTAAAAATATTTCTTTATGATACCTGGTTAGATAAGGTTCAAAATGAAAAATATAGTGACATAGTATACCAGTAAAATTGTAATAGCAACATAAAAATGATACTTAGGAAAATGTAACATAAAACATAAAGTAGGATATAATTACACTGATTAGAGATGACTGAAATATTATTTAAATGAATGGTCACAAGGACACTTTAATATCACGAGTACAAAATTAAAATGAAGTAAAAGAGTTTAAAATGACCTGAAAAGGGTCCTTCATTATTCGGAAAATACAGACTCAAAATCCTTCCATTTCCTCATTTAGCTACATAAATCAAGAAAATGAAAGTATTAGGAGCTGAGGTGTTCTGAAAATATAACTGTTCAGTGAATTTTTTAATGATTAAGGAAAAGAAAAAACTTATCTTCTCATTTATACCTGTAACATATATAAAATAATATTTAACGACCAATAAAATTTCAACATGAAGTCGTAAAGTCCTTGGTTTCAGCAGGGGTGGTTTACTGAAGCCTCAGAAATTAAATACATTTATATGAAGATACGAAAGGCATTATTTAATTTAGCCCTCATAATTCCCTTTTGAAGTAGGACTATCCTGCTCTATGTAACCTATATTTTTCTTGGCAAGACATTGTGGAGGCGAAGAAACTGAGCCAGGAAGGAATTAAGTAGACTCAACTAACAAGAGGAAGAGCTGAGGTTTGAAGTAACGATGTTTGACTCCAGCATCTTCACTCACAAGCACTACTCTACACTGAGTATGGGTTGTAGACCTAATCACCAGTCTTTAGCTTGATGAGTTAAAAACGTGTGAACCAATTTTTGCATGCTGAATGTTTCTGTGAACACAGCATAATAGGAAGATGGGACGTACAGTGTCAGGGAGACATTTCAGCAGGCAGCATGAAGGAAGAATTTGACACCAAAATGTTTTCCTAACTGACATGCTCCAGAGATGTTTGTTTCTTGAAATTCCTTTAACTCTCCTGTTAAAGTTTTGGTATTTTTTGTAACAAGCAAAACCTGCTAATCACAGAAAAGTTTTTACAACAAAATATCATAATGAAAAAAAACATGAGTGAATTGATTTTCATGGTTTCTCCTGCTCTTCAGCACACATCCAACAGCGACTGGGATTCCAATATAGCGTTTGCACCCTTGATCCTAACTCTCTTGGTGTTTTCATCCACATTAATACTAATATTATATTAATACTGATACTGTTAACACTAGCATTGTGTTAACATTAACACTATTTACTAACATAATTAATTTTGTAGAAAAATTTGTGCAGGGTCTTCTTAAATATCCTCCAAAGATTTATTTTAAATGCCATATTCAAATTGTATTGTTTCCTTTGCTGGATTTTTAAACAAAATGTGTTTCTGCTAAGGAATTAAAGGAAATAGGATAAACAAAATTCATAAGAAACAGTAAAAATAGATAGTAAATAAGCTAGAAGTTTATTAAGTATAAATAAAGCTCCTATATAGGATATGTCAAATATAAAGAATGAGTAACCAAGTAGCTGGCAAAATTCATCATATATGTTAAATGTCCATGGTAAGTTAGTAACCTGTAAAACATATTAAAGGGAGGATGAATAAGTAGAAGATACAATGGAACAAAGAATGGTAACATATAGGAGGAAATGGTCAGACTGAGCTATGATTACGTGACCTCTAGGCTGAGGACAGTTTCCTCTAAGACAGGCACACATTAGTTATTCTGAACAGGGACACATTCCAGCTGTATGTGTGCCCTACCCTAGACCCATAAATAAAACTCATGGCTGTTCAGCAGGCTAATTGGCAGGCCAAACTGTGCCAAGCATTCATGCCTCTGCTTTTCTCTGATAAGCAAATGTAGGTCTTTGGCCCAAGGCTTTTTTCATATGTGGACTTGCTTGCTCCAACTGCTACACTTGTTCTTCTAACCACATCATCAGCTGGGAAGGCTAATGGAGCAGAGATATGTGAACATTGCATACTCCAGGATGCAGCTTTCTACCAGCTTGCACTCTATTCTGTATATATTATTTTATCCAATTCTTTGTCCTTGCTTTTATTTTTTCAACCTTTTGTATGATTTTCATTTTTTTCTTGTTACAAAAGTACTAAAATAGTATAAAAGTTTATGTCCTGTCAAAGTTCTCCAGAGAAATGGAATCAATAGAAAATTATGTATATAATAATCATATATATACATATATATGCTGAGAAGTCCCATATATATGTCTGTGTCCCATATATATATATATAGAAGTCCCATATATATATATATATATATATATAGAAGTCCCATATATATATATATGCTGAGAAGTCCCCTAAATTGCTGTCTGGACACTGGAGACTCAGGCAAGCCAGTGATGTAATTTAGTCCAAGTTGAAAGGCCTGAGAACCAAGGATGCTGATGATGTAAATCCTAGATCAAGGGCAAAAGAAGATGAGGTAAAATGTCTCAATTCAATACTGAGGTAGAATAAAAAGGAAAGTGAGGCTGAAGTTCTCCTTTCTCCACTTTTTATTCTCTTAAGATCCTCAACCTATTGGATGGTGCCAACCACATTGGAATGAGCAATCTACTTCACTTAGTCCACTGATTCAATTGCCAATCTTATTCTGAAACACCCTCACAGACACACGCAGAAGCAACGCTTAATCTGGGCACCTATGGCCCACTCAAGTTGACACACAAAATTAATCATCACTGTTGAAGAAATTTTAATATTTAATAAACTATGTGATTCAAGCAATGTTATATACAAACTTGTTTTGTGATCTCACAGGCTATATATGTTATATATGAACTTCCTGTTTTGTGTTCGCACAGGTAACTTGCCTGGTGATGTACTTTGAGGCTACCATTTTATAAAGGAAGCTTCCTACATGATCCAAGTTTGCCTTAATAAAGTTACAAATGGCTTATTGTAGATCAATAAAAAGTCACCACTTGAGAACACAAAATTCCTAAGCTAACAGTCAAAGTGTTTGAATGGCATTGAGCTATTATTATAAATTGAAGAAAGAAGATAATATTAATAACATAAACTATCCCAATTGTATAAGTTTTAGTGTAAGAAAAGAAAATGAGAGAGGACACTAAAGGCACAGAGAAATATAGCATTATAGGTTGAAAGTATCATTATGTTTTAGAGTTTTCTTTCTTTCCCATAACTTTCAAAACTTCCTGACTTATATTTTCCTTTCAAAACTTAATGTTTGAAATATTTGTCTAGATGTTGTTTTATAAGTGAGCAGTCATTTAGAGGTAAGTTCTGTTGAACCAATGTTACTCTTTAATATTTGGACTGAGAAATTAAATTTAAAACACAGTTTATTGGCTGGGCACGGTGGCTCAAGCCTGTAATCCCAGCACTTTGGGAGGTCAAGACAGGCAGATCACGAGGTCAGGAGATCGAGACTATCCTGGCTAACACGGTGAAACCCCATCTCTACTAAAAAATACAAGGCGAGGTGGCAGGCACCTGTAGTCCCAGCTACTCAGGAGGCTGAGGCAGGAGAATGGTGTAAACTCGGGAGGCGGAGCTTGCAGTGAGCTGAGATCCGGCCACTGCAGTCCAGCCTGGGCGACAGAGTGAGACTCCGTCTCAAAAAAGAAAACACAAAAAAAACCCACAGTTTATTTATTATATCCACATTACATCATCCAACCAGCTGTCCATCACCTGGGATCATTTTGAATTATATGGGAAATCTTATTTCCTCTCATCCCTGACCCTACATTCAAATTTCTTACATTAACTCACCAGCTTCATTAAGAGTATTTGACTTTGTGTTATTAAGAACTTATCTCAATTAAAATGTTAACATTTCTGGTCATTATTTGTTTCAGTTAAGCCTTTACAGCTCCCAGCGTGGAATTATGAATAGCTCTATCAGACACTTTGTAAGCTTGAAGCTAGCTTGGGCAACACCCATATAAGGAAATAAATCATGTGTTGAAAGGAAGGAATGGGAGGATGGATACATAATGAGGACATTTCAATAAGTGATCTGAGCATGGAAAGACTACACTAGTTAAAAGTTAAAAATCACCCTGCAACACATTTTTGTTCATGTCCAACCCCTGCTTGGAGAAAATGTCCCTTCCAAACAAGCAGAATAGTAATTAATGCAATGAGAGTCTCTGCTAGCTCTCCTTCTGTATTACACTAACGACTCCAATCTTAGCTCTACCTCATATTTCAGCTACCATTTTGGGTCCACAGTTATCAGACCCCATTCTAGCATCAAAGGCAAAATTCTCAAGTGAAAGTAGCTGGGCAACCTCAGATAACCTGAAAAAGAATGTTTTTTTCAAAATTTAGAACACAAAGCTACAGCTTTATGATTTTTGGTTTATAGAAGCAAGTACACTTCTGTCTAAAAGATCACTGCTATTGAATAGTGAATAGGTAAATATCATATGAACCTACATATTTCATTAAGAAGTTCTAGTCAAGAAGAAAGAGCCATTTGCTACATGTTAATAAATGTAATTGAGGAAACCATCAAAATATGATGGACATAAAGAAGACACTCAACTATCCATCATTAGTGAAGCTCCATTATGACAGATAAATAATATTTGGGAAGCAATAACTTTAAAAAATTGTACACTTCTTTTAGGAAAAGCACCATAATGGGTCAATTGAGTTTCTCCATTCATTCAGTTAACAAATGTTTACTGAGTTCCAATTGCATTCCAGATTCCAAGTTAACTGCTAGGCACTGAAGATTCATTGGAAATATAGTTCTCATCCATAATGAGTCTATGTACCTCGAATTTTTCCTATGTATCCTCAAACTTTCATTTTTTCATTGTCCAACTGGCATTTGTCCTATATTACAGCAGATTTTGTACAACAGAATCTTAAGGAGCAGTAATAAAAGTGCTGTAAGAAAATATGAACTGGTGAAATGATAGGCCCATTTATGTTGTTGACTAAAGGAGAAATTATGTTTGATCAGTTTAGAACAATGCTTTTCACAGTTTAATGTGCTTACCAATTCCATGTGCTCTCTGTTGAAATTTAGATTCTAGTTCAGTTTATGGTAGGACAGAGATTGCACATCTAATGAGTTTGGTGATGTGGAGACTGCTGGTCCCTGAGCCTTGCTTCTAGTTGGAAAGCATGTGTGTGTGTGTGTGTGTGTGTGTGTGTGTGTACGTATTATTTATATATATATAATATATATTATATATGTATATATATGTGTATATATTATACGTGTGTGTGTGTGCACGCATATATCCACAGACAAAAGCAGATTTGGTAGTTAAAAGATTTTTCATGTGTCGATTTTTAAGTTTCTCTTTCTCATTTTTGATTATCAGTCTCTTAATTACCTGTTTTCTGTTCTAACTGTCAGCTAGGGAGCTCTAAATTTTTATTTCACCAACTCTTAGGTGAAACAAGATAAATAATTCATACTTTACCCAAACCAAGTAAAAATAGTGTGAGTAACATTTCAATTAAGATGGCCAGAAAAAGCAGACACTCTTACACAGGTAGATTGCCTTAAAGATGTAAGTTAATTAAATTACTTGTGGAGCCTTTTAAGGAAC
Organism: Theropithecus gelada; assembly: GCF_003255815.1. Classification (NCBI taxonomy): domain Eukaryota; kingdom Metazoa; phylum Chordata; class Mammalia; order Primates; family Cercopithecidae; genus Theropithecus; species Theropithecus gelada. The sequence goes on along the minus strand of NC_037672.1, from coordinate 167,317,132 downwards.
AAAACTAAGAAAGCATGCAGTTTCTAGGGTCTAATAAGCAGGTACAGCTGAAAGGCAAAACAGATCCCCCAAATTAAGGATCCCATATTTACACCTCTCAAAAGAAGTGAAGGTCATGGGACCAGGGAGTATAATGATTTTACCATGTATTTTACTGCAAGCACATTCTCCTGAGGCTGGTGGGCAACCCAAAGCCAACCAGCCCATTTTATAATTAACATTGCTAATGTTTTTTGTTTTTCAGAGTCCAGAAAACCTTTTTTGTTTTGACCTATGTACAGCTTTTAACAGTTGGATAAAGCATACTTCTGTGAGCAAAATTTTGATCATATTACTTTCTCTCTATCTGATTTCTCAAAAATTTGAAAACCATTTGTAAATATACTTAATTTATGGCAGTATAGTTATTTGCATAAGTTCAATAAGAATCGGTTCTCTTTTGTAACAGGACATAATTAGAAACACTGGATTTTTTTTTTTTTTTTTTTTTTTTTTTTTACCAGTGCTTTCACTGGAATGGCATGCTTTCAAATATAAACAGACTATCAAGATGAACTTTTAGAGTCAGTAAAAGCCCCTTGGAAAAACTGGCTTCATATCTTGTCTATGCAGTCCCTATAAAGAGTTCCTGACCTGTGGTAAGTAAAGAATGTCACTTTCCAACAAACCTAGGAGCCACAAGTTATCTTGGACATTGAAAGGAGAGGAATTCACTTAATCAATACAGGTATTGGTAGGCACAAATAAATTCATGGCTGAGCTTGAGGCTTTAAAAAGTCTAATCCATAATTCCTTAAAAATAAGAATTCCAGCAGAGCCAATTTTAAAGGGATCCTATATGGCAGATAACTATTTTTTTCTGCACTTCATGAAAATAATCAGGCCAAGCATCATAAGACTACAACTTATTTTGCAAATAAATTTGTCCTACTGTAATTTGTTTTTAGTAAAAACAAACTAGAGAAAGAAAATCTACGTTTCTGTAAAAACTATAGTACACCTGTTATTAGATTCTAGTCTTGTCCATTGTATTTGAATTTTTATTATTTTCCCCAATTTGGAATAAATCTTTAATTCTTTCTTTGCTACAAGTCTCTAATGCATTTGAATCTTTCTTCCATTTTTCTGATTTGGAATCAATGAAATTATTACCACCTTATTTCTTGTAATACAGGTGAGAAAAACATTGACAGACTACCACTGCCTTCCTCAGAGTACCAATGATGCTTTGAGTCCAACATTTGGATACATTGTGGCAAACATTAACCTTTGTTTTTCTTCTATTTCCATAAAATCGCCTCTTAAAAATACCAGTAAGAGGTATTTTTATGGAAATAGATAAAAATCTGTTTATGTTTATCACATACAGAGGCCCACCCCATCTGTAACACAACATCCTGGATTGGATACAGCTATTTAATTAAATTGATTCATACTCAAGAACTGGACAGAGGTTATGACCACCTTCATGAACATTCATAGCTCCTCCTGTAACCTATTAAATACGTATTTAATCAACCTGTCATCAGATCTTCACAAGAGGTCCAGTTACAACTGGCATTGGGGAACCTGCATGATAATTAAGACTAACTGCAATGTATACATCCTAGGTAATTGGGGAAATGTCTTGACACCCCTGTGAGACATACGCCAACAAATCAAAGCTTTGTCTTCACCCCACATTGTCATTAGATCAATGATTAGAATCCTGGTTTGGGTCAGGATCATCCTGATGGTGAGAGCTACTTGTAACTTTGGCTCTGGTTGCAAGAACAGGCATATTTTTCTGCTGTAGATTTTACTGTTGTTTCACCCTCTATATGGGAATGCAAAACAGGCTTTCCTAGAAACTTTCCAGGCCTCATACCATCATTGTCCAACAAATACCATTTTTATGTCCTCGTACTTATGAATATTTCCAACTCCAAATAGATCAGTTTCATACTGATATCCAATAACTATGCCCCCTTTCTGCAGGAAGTAGCCAGAATGAATATGGTATCCAAATCTCATAAAAATGGCATAAAACTTGACAGTGGGGAATTATAACCAAGTACCCCCATTTTTCTAAGCAATAGTTTAGTCTTTTTCTCTCTTATCTTCTCTTTCTCCTAGATCCCCACTTCCTACTTAGCTCTTTAGACATGCAGTTATAACCTTTTATCTTCACTTCATGAGACACTACCTACAAGGCAAGCTTATCTAACTGTGTACTTACTTAAAAGCTCCAGAGCAGAATGCTCTCCTACAGGAGATTGCCTCAAGAGATGATAATCAGTTTACAACCAAAAGTACAACATAATTCTGCCCACAATGGTGCCACCATTACCACACAGGAGATAACGCACTAAAGTGCATCATACAGACTCCCACCTGAATTTTTCTCCCTGTATGCCATTCATGCCAAGTTTCCTTTTTAAAGCGCCTACTTTCTGCTCCAAAACTAAAGCAGTACCCTTAAGGCAGGAGCCTATAATCCTTCCCCTAAGCTAACTTTGGAATCAAAGTCACTTTCTTCATACCATACTTTGCTCTTGTTAATTGGACTCTGTAAGTGGTGAATGACTGAACCTACATTTTGGTTATAGAGACATATTTTGGGGTGGCATATTCTAGTCTCCTGTAGTTATAAATCAGGGTAGCATGTCCTGAACCCCATTACTACATTAATTTACGCACTAGAGAACTTTTTCAAAGTGGACAGGTAAGCGGGAAAAAGAGTTATGCCACTCTTTTTCATTTAATTTTAATGAAAATTAAAAATTTTTAATAGGAGAGCAGTAGGCAAAAAGAGATTCTAGAATTCTGGTGAAGCAGTTATCTTAGGAGAAAACCTCCAGAAAAAAATAGGTGGGTAAAGAAAACTATCAATGGATCAATAGCAAATTTGGGACAATTTGAAATACCCAATGATGCAATTTTCATATTGACAGCTCCTTAGGCAATTTATATATGGTCTTGAAGAGAGAAAACAACTTTTATCTCAGAAATATGAGCTCTTTCAAATTATCAGGCCCAGAAAAGCATTAAAATAAGACAGCAATCACCTCCTACCTCTCCCGTTTTGAGCTATGTTTTCATCTTTTGAAACTACTGGCTATTGTCACAAGTAGGTATAATTAACCAAATAATGCCACACTGAACACCATAACCCACACAATGTAGCTTAATAATGTATAGCCAATCAGTAGTCAATGTTATTTCTATAAGCCATTGAGAATCCCTGACAAAAATCTTTGTATCAGTCCATTCCCTTTGCCCCTTTTTTTGCCTTTAAAAACCTCTCTGTAACAAAGGTCAAATAAAGCTCATATCCAAGGGGACTTAGGGCTGAGTCTTCTGGGCAGCTATCCTCAGTTTGTCTCAGATAAACTCTTTAAATCATATTTTGTGCTTCAGCTTCTTCCTTTTAGGATGAGAGACTTATATTACTTTTTAAAGGTTTTTCTAATTTACATGTTTATATTTTGGACCTGACCATGTTTACCTCAGCTTTACCCCAGCCACACAATTACACAGTTGAAATTGGCACTTTACTTCAGCTCAGGTTTTCAGAATAGCTCTTCCTTCATCTTTATATTCAGTTTTTATTTACTATCCCTTTGTAATTATTAAGTGCAATCATATCTCTTTAGCCTGTTTTAAAACGCATTTTATAGACATAAATGTATTCAGTTTTGAATCCTTCCTTACAAAAATAGTTATTCTGATTTCCGAATAAATTTTACAGTCATTTTCAGCATCATTCACCAATTTGTAACACCTTAATTACACTCAATATTTAGAACCCAATATAGCATTGCTTATGAAGGTTTGTAAAACAGATGCATGATTTTCCTTGATTCAGAACAAAGTTCATGAAGAAATACCTTGATTTCATTCTATAAATTTTTGCTCTTCCAAATCTCTAGGCTGCGACCCTAAGGAAACAAAGCAACCATTAAAAAAATGAGACAATTTTGTTCAGCCAGAAGGTATTCAATTACCATAGCAATGAGGGTTGGGCAGTTCATGACACTCACATAGTGAGAAACCTCATCTTTGTTAATACAAAACTGCATCACCTTAGCTGTGTCCCTCCTGCATCGTGACAATTGGGCAAGATTTTCCACAGTGCTCTGCTGTGATTGCTATAAATTTCCCCTTCCCTACTGGGTATCTCTTAGGCTGTAAAATCACATCCTTCTATTGTTAGATATGCCACTTGGGGAGGCATTTTTAAGACTCATAGAACATAGTCATCTGAAACATCCTAGAGTTTTATTTTACATATGTCCTTGGAATATCATGTAGAGGAAAATAGTTGTAATGAGACTCATACAAGCTCTGTAAATTCCTAACTATGTGCCACCAAAGTTCAGTTTTCTCTGTAAGCTTGTTCCTAGATCATTGTTATGCCTGTCTTCTCAAACTTTAGTGTGCATAGATAGAAGTCATCTGGAAACCATGGCTGGGTGCAGTGGCTCACGCCTATCATCCCAGCACTTTGGGAGGCCAAGGCAGGCAGATCACAAGGTCAGGAGATCAAGACCATCCTAGCTAACATGGTGAAACCCTGTATCTACTAAAAAACAAAAAATAATTAGCTGGGCATGGTGGCGGGTCCCAGTTACTTGGGAGGCTAAGGCAGGAGAATGGTGTAAACCCAGGAGGTGGAGCTTGCAGTGAGCCGAGATTGCAACACAGCACTCCAGCCTGGGTGACAGAGTGAGACTTCATCTCAAAAAATAATAATAAATAAATAATAAAAATAAAAATAAAATCATCTGGAAATCATGTTAGATCCATATTTTATTTCAGTGGTCAAGGAAACCAGGATTCTGTATTTTAACAAACTCTCAAGTGATAAGTGGTACCAGTGCTGCTTGTCTGAAGCCACACTCTGAGTAGCAAAGTACAAAAGACTCATTGTGAACAACTTAAGTTCTTTCAAAAAGCTGTGAAATCTCATGAAATGGAATCTGCAAGGTATATTTCAGATGTTACTATAAGTTACCTTTGGAGGTGAGTCAATGGAAAAATTGATGTTGAGCAATTTAACAGTCAAAGGATCTTGGACCATAAAGGTTGTGAGTAACCTTTGAGATCTGATGTAATCAGTGAGAGATTATGCTAATGAGATATTGAAAAAAACTGATTGGGTTTTTATTACAGAATAATCACCACTGAAAAATAATCTTCAAGGTTCCAAGATGGCCGAATAGGAAGAGCTCCAGTCTACAGCTCCCAGCATGAGTGATGCAGAAGAAGAGTGATTTCTGCATTTCCAACTGAGGTACCAGGTTCATCTCACTGGGGCTTGTCGGAAAGTGGGTGAAGCCCACGGAGCAGGGCAGGGCATCGCCTCACACGGGAAGTGCAAGGGGTTGGGGAATTCCCTTTCCTAGCCGAGGGAAGCTGTGACAGATGGTACTTGGAAAATTGGGACACTCCCACCCTAATACTGCACTTTTCCAACAGTCTTAGCAAATGACATACCAGGAGATTGTTCCTGTGCCTGGCTCAAACGGTCCCACACCCATGCAGCCTCGCTCACTGGTAGCACAGCAGTCTGAGATCGAACTGCAAGGTGGCAGTGAGGCTGAGGGAGGGGTATCCACCATTGCTGAGGATTGAGTACCTAAACAAAGCAACCTGGAAGCTTGAACCAGGTGGAGCTCACTGCAGCTCAAGGAGGCCTGCCTGACTCTGTAGACTCTACCTCTGGGGCCAGGCCATAGCTGAAGAAAAGGCAGCAGAAACTTTTGCAGACTTAAACGTCCCTGTCTGACAGCTTTGAAGAGAGTAGTGATTCTCCCATTATGCAGCTTGAGATCTGAGAACAGACAGGCTGCCTCCTCAAGTGGGTTGCTGACCCCCAAGTAGCCTAACTGGGAGACACCTCCCAGTAGGGGCTGGCTGACACTTCATACACCGGGTTCCCCTCTGAGACAAAGCTTCCAGAGGAAGGATCAGGCAGCAACATTTGCCATTCTGCAATATTTACTGTTCTGAAGCCTCTGCTGCTGATACCCAGGCAAACAGGGTCTAGAGTGGATCTCCAGCAAACTCCAACAGATCTGCAGCTGAGGAGCCTGACTGTTAGAAGGAAAACAAACAAACAGAAAGGACATCTGCACCAAAACCCCATCTGTACGTCACCATCATCAAAGACCAAAGGTTGATAAAACCACAAAGATGGGGAGAACCCAGAGCAGAAAAGCTGAAAATTCTAAAACTCAGAGCTCCTCTTCTCCTCCAGAGGAATGCAGCTCCTTACCAGCAATGGAACAAAGCTGGACAGAGAATGACTTTGACGAGTTGAGAGAAGTCTTCAGATAATTGGTAATAAGAAACTTCTCTGAGCTAAAGGAGGATGTTCGATCCCATTGCAAAGAAGTTGAAAACCTTGAAGAAAGATTAGACAAATGGCTGACTACAATAAGCAAGGTAGAGAAGACCTTAAATGATCTGACGGAGCTGAAAACCATGGCATGAGAACTATGTGATGCATGCACAAGTTTCAGTAGCCAATTTGATCAGCGGAAGAAAGGGTATCAGTGACTGAAGATCAAATGAATGAAATGAAGTGAGAAGAGAAGTTTAGAGGAAAAAAGAGTAAAAAGAAATGAGCAAAGCCTCCAAGAAATATGGGACTATGTGGAAAGACCAAATCTACGTCTCATTCTTGTACCTTAAAGTGACAGGGAGAACAGAACCAAGTTGGAAAACACTCTTCAGGATATTATCCAGGAGAACTTCCCCAACCCAGCAAGGCAGGCCAACATTCAAATTCAGGAAATACAGAAAACGCCACAAAGATACTCCTTGAGAAGAGCAACTCCAAGACACTTAATTGTCAGATTCACAAAAGTTGAAATGAAGAAAAAAATGTTAAGGGCAGCCAGAGAACAAGGTCGGGTAACCTACAAAGGGAAGCCCATCAGACTAACAGTATATCTCTTGGCAGAAAATCTACCAGCCAGAAGAGAGTGGGGGCCAATATTCAACATTCTTAAAGAATTTTCAACCCAGAATTTCATATCCAGCCAAACTAAGCTTCATAAGTGAAGGACAAATAAAATTCTTTACAGACAAGCAAATGCTGAGAGATTTTGTCACCACCAGGCCTGCCTTACAAGAGCTCCTGAAGGAAGCACTAAACATGGAAAGGAACAACGGGTACCAACCCCTGCAAAAACATGCCAAAGTGTAAAGACTATCAATGCTAAGAAGAAACTGCATCAACTAATGAGCAAAATAACCAGCTAACATCATAATGACAGGATCAAATTCACACATGACAATATGAACCTTAAATGTAAATGGGCTAAATGTTCTAATTGAAAGACACAGACTGGTAAATTGGATAGAGAGTCAAGATCCATCAGTTTGCTGTATTCAGGAGACCCATCTAACATGCAAAGACACACATAGGCTCAAAATAAAGGGATGAAGGAAGATCTACCAAGCAAATGGAAAACAACAACAACAAAAAAGCAGGGGTTGCAATCCTAGTCTCTGATAAAACAGACTTTAAACCAACAAAGATCAAAAGCGACAAAGAAGGCCATTGCATAATGGCAAAAGGATCAATTCAACAAGAAGAGCTGACTATCCTAAATATATATGTACCCAATACAGGAGCACCCAGATTGATAAAGAAAGCCTTAGAGATCACAAAGAGATTTAGACTCCCACACAATAATAACGGGAGACTTAAACACCCCACTGTCAACATTAGACAGATCAACGAGACAGAAAGTTAACAAGGATATCCAGGAATTGAATTCAGCTCTCCACCAAGTGGACCTAATAGACATTTACAGAATTCTCCACCCCAAATCAACAGAATATACATTCTTTTCAATACCACATTGCACTTATTCAAAAATTGACTACATAGTTGGAAGTAAAGCACTCCTCAGCAAATGTACAAGAACAGAAATTATAACAAACTTGTCTCTCAGATCACAATGCAATCAAAATAGAACTCAGGATTAAGAAACTCACTCAAAACCAATCAACTACATGGAAACGGAAGACCCTGCTCCTGATTGACTACTGCGTACATAACGAAATGAAGGCAGAAATAAAGATGTTCTTTGAAACCAATGAGAACAAAAACACAACATACCAGAATCTCTGGGACACACTTAAAGCAGTGTGTAGAGGGAAATTTATAGCACTAAATGCCCACAAGAGAAAGATGGAAAGATCTAAAATTGACACCCTAACGTCACAATTAAAAGAACTAGAGAAGCAAGAGCAATCAAATTCAAAAGCTAGCAGAAGGCAAGAAATGACTAAGATCAGAGCAGAACTGAAGAAGACAGAGACACAAAAAAACTTCAAAAAATAAATGAATCCAGGAACTGGTTTTTTGAAAAGATCAACAAAATTGATAGACTGCTAGTAAGAATATAAAGAAGAAAAGAGAGAAGAATCAAATAGATGCAATAAAAAATGAAAAAGAGGATATCATGACCGATCCCAGAAAAATACAAACTACCATCAGAGAATACTATAAACAACTCTACACAAACAAACTAGAAAATCTAGAAGAAATGAACACATTCCTGAACACATACACCCTCCCAAGACTAAACCAGGAAGAAGTTGAATCCCTGAAGAGGCCAGTAACAGACTTTGAAATTGAGGCAATAATTAATAGCCTACCAACCAAGGAAAGTGCAGGACTAGACAGATTCACAGCCAAATTCTACCAGAGGTACAAAGAGGAGCTGGTACCATTCCTTCTGAAACTATTCCAATCAATAGAAAAAGAAGGAAACCTCCCTAACTCATTTTATGAGGCCAGCATCATCCTGATACCAAAGCCTGGCAGAGAAACAACAAAAAAAAGGGGAATTTTAGACCAATATCCCTGATGAATATCAGGGCAAAAATCCTGAATAAAATATTGGCAAACCAAATCCAGCAGCACATCAAGAAGCTTATCCACCAAGATCAACTTGGCTTCATCCCTGGGATGCAAAGCTGGTTCAACATACACAGATCAATTAAGGTAATCCATCATACAAACAGAACCAAAGACAAAAACCACATGATTATCTCAATAGATGCAGAAAAGGCCTTTGACAAAATTCAACAGCACTTCATGCTAAAAACTCTCAATAAATTTGGTATTGATGGAACATATCTCAAAATAATAAGAGCTATTTATGACAAACCCACAGCCAATATCATACTGAATGGGCAAAAACTGGAAGCATTCCCTTTGAAAACTGGCACAAGACAGGGATGCCCTCTCTCACCACTCCTATTCAACATAGTGTTGGAATTTCTGGCCAGGGCAACCAGGCAAGAGAAAGAAATAAAGGATATTCGGTCAGGAAAAGAGGAAATCAAATTGTCCCTGTTTGCAGATGACATGATTGTATATTTAGAAAACCCTGTCGTCTCAGCCCCAAATCTCCTTCAGCTGATAAGCAACTTCAGCAAAGTCTCAGGATACAAAATCAATGTGCAAAAATCACAAGCATTCCTATACACCAATAACGGACAGAGAGCCAAATCATGACTGAACTCCCATTCAAAATTGCTTCAAAGAGAATAACATACCCAGGAATCCAACTTACAAGCTATGTGAAGGACCCCTTCAAGGAGAACTATAAACCACTGCTCAATGACATAAAACAGGACACAAACACGTGGAAGAACTTTCCATGCTCATGGATAGGAAGAATCAATATCGTGAAAATGGCCATACTGCCCAAGGTAATTTATAGATTCAATGCCATCCCCATTAAGCTACCAATGACTTTCTTCACAGAATTGGAAAAAACTGCTTTAAAGTTCATATGGAACCAAAAAAGACCCCGCATTGCCAAGACAATCCTAAGCCCAAAGAACAAAACTAGAGGCATCATGCTACCCAACTTCAAACTATACTACAAGGCTACAGTAACCAAAACAGCATGGTACTGGTACCAAAACAGAGATATACACCAATGGAACAGAACAGAGCCCTCAGAAATAATACCACACATCTACAACCATCTGATCTTTGACAAACATGACAAAAACAGGAAATGGGGAAAGGATTCCCTATTTAATAAATGGTGCTGGGAAAACTGGCCAGTCATATGTAGAAAGCCAAAACTGGATCCCTTCATTACACCTTATACAAAAATTAATTAAAGATGGATTAAAGACTTAAATGTTAGACCTAAAACCATAAAAACCCTAGAAGAAAACCTAGGCAATACCATTCAGGACATAGGCATGGGCAAGGACTTCATGACTAAAACAGCAAAAGCAATGGCAACAAAAGCTAAAATTGACATGTAGGATCTAATTAAACTAAAGAGCTTCTGCACAGCAAAAGAAACTACCATCAGAATGAACAGGCTACCTACAGAATGGGAGAAAATTTTTACAATCTACTCATCTGACAAAGGGCTAATATCCAGAATCTACAAAGAACTTAAACAAATTTACAAGAAAAAAATCAAACAACACCATCAAAAAGTGGGCAAAGGATATGAACAGACACTTCTCAAAAGAAGACCCTTATGCAGCCAACAGATAGACGAAAAAATGCTCATCATCACTAGCCATCAGAGAAATGCAAATCAAAACCACAGTGAGATACCATCTCACACCAGTTAGAATGGCAATCATTAAAAAGTCAGGAAACAACAAGTGCTGGAGAGGATGTGGAGAAATAGGAACACTTTTACACTGTTGGTGGGACTGTAAACTAGTTCAACCATTGGGGAAGACAGTGTGGAGATTCCTCAAGGATCTAAAACCAGAAATACCATTTGACCCAGCCGTCCCATTCATGAATATATATCCAAAGGTTATAAATCATGCTACTATAAAGACACATGCACATGTATGTTTATGGTGGCACTATTCACAATAGCAAAGACTTGGAACCAACCCACATGTCCATCAATGATAGACTGGATTAAGAAAATGTGGCACATATACACCATGGAATACTATGCAGCCATAAATACGGATGAGTTTGTGTCCGTTGTAGGGACATGGATGAAGCTGGAAACCATCATTCTGAGCGAACTATTGCAAGGACAGAAAACCAAACACCGCATGTTCTCACTCATAGGTGAGAATTGAACAATGAGAACACTTGGACACAGGGTGGGGAACATCACACACTGGGGCCTGTCATGGGGTTGGGGAAGGATAGCATTAGGAGAAATACCTAATGTAAATGATGAGTTAATGGGTGTAGCACACCAACATGGCACATATATACATATGTAACAAACCTCCACATTGTGCACATGTACCCTAGAACTTAAAGTATAATTTAAAAAATAATAATAATAAATAAAGAATTTGATTTTTATATTCCACATCAAGGTCAGCAACCTATAACACATAAGGCCAACAGAAGTTACCCAGTACTCCATTTTCCTCTCCAAACAGCTGAGAATACATATAATGCCTTCCTTCCCCCAACACACACATTCACAGACCTGCATGTTATCATATGCCCTGACTACTCTCATGGAGGCCAACATGTGGATACACATCAATCACCTCATGTAACCCCCCAACATACCGGAAAAATAGGCTGTCCACTAGGTAGACTATATCGTATAATCACCATTCTTGAGCACCTGTAATGTGCTCAAGGAAGGGGAAAATCACACACTGGGGCCTGTTGTGGGGTGGGGAGAGGGGGGAGGGATAGCATTAGGTGATATACCTAATGTAAATGATGAGTTAATGGGTGCAGCCCACCAATGTGGCACATGTATACATATATAACAAACCTGTATATTGTGCACATGTACCCTAGAACTTAAGGTATAATAAAAGAAAAGAAAAGAAAAAGAAAAATTATCTTCAAAGCCACTGCCAACGAAAATCTGCCACTGCTACTGAGAATATCCTCTGATAGGGGAAGCTTTGGGGAATCATATATGGGAAGCTACCAAAAAGATCAGTTACTAGGAAAAGCACATAGGGTACTGTTTGGGGAGGCCTAATTTCTTAGAAATACTGACTTCTTCCTATCATATGTTATCTTACCTTCAAGCACAAAGAGTTTATTTCTATGTATCTCAAAGTAGACTGGGGAATGCTAGTTTTTTATTAGAGAGCTTAATAAGAGGAGATCAGAATTTTCTAGCAAATGCCTGATAGGGTTGGCAGTCCAAAAATTTGTCATGGGGTGAGGAGTACTCAAACCAATATTAGAAAATCTGAAATAATCCCCAGCCTTCTGGCTTTCAGTTGCAGAACACAACCCATTAAATAACAGAGACATAAACGCTAATCAAACACTACATAAAGTCTGCCTGCCTCTGACTCAGTTCTATCATTACCACTGAGCTGCTCCTTTAGCCTGAAACTCCAAATTCAGATTATGAGTTTGTTTTCAGGACCTACTTGTGTACTCATGCCTGTTGCCCCATCTTCCTCTGAATCTCAAACTACTATCTACAAGTCATCAGCAGATTGCATTGCTGGCGAACTGTGAGCCTATTGCTAAATGAGTGATATAAATCTTATTTAAAGTATTCCCGAATTCTGAGCCCCTGGGAACCCTGCTTGTCAACTCTGCCCTAAAGAATTATTGTCCGTCTATTATTACCTTCTCTAGTTTGCCAGTTACTCATCTATTTTAGAAATCCTATGTTAATGCCAATATGTTGGGACTTATTCACAAGCTTTTTGAGAGATGCTTTATCAAAAGCATTGCAGAAATCAAGATAAATTATGCCTTTTCATAAATTAACTTAGTTACTTCATCAAAAAATGTAGATTAGCCTGACATGATTTATTTTTATAGAATACAGGCTAAACACCTGCTCAACAACCCAGATAATTGATTCCATTATTTTAGAAGAGATTTAACAGAGTAGCTTAGTTTTGAAGAAAAGTGCAAACAATTGACCAATCACCTTTTCCATTAAAAATCCAGAAAAAGACACAGAAAATACTAGTCTATTAACTATGCACAAGAATGGGGTTTTTTTTTTTCCTAATTATTATCTAATTACCATCTGATATAATTTGGCTATGTCCTCACCCGAATCTCATCTTCAATTGTAGCTCCCACAATTCCCACCTGTTGTGGGAGAAACCTGGTGGGAGGTAATTGGATCAAGGGGGCAGGTCTTTCTGGTGCTGTTCTCCTGATAGTGAATAAGTCTCACGAGATCTGATAGGTTTATAAAGAGGAGTTCCCCCTGCATAAGTCTTGGCTCTTTTCCCCGCTGCCATGTAAGAAGAATCTTTGCTCCTCCTTTGTCTTCCACCAGGATTGTGAGGCCTCCTCAGTCATGTGGAACTGTGAGTCCATTAAATCACGTTTTCTTTATAAATTACCCAGTCTCAGGTATGTCATTATTAGCAGCGTGAGAACAGACCAATATACCATCTTTAATAACTACATCCCAGCTATTCTGAGTAACTTGAAAATTGTTTTCACCTTAATAAAAAGATAATTTAAGAGAAGAACCAGCCGGGAGCAGTGACTCACACCTGTAATCCCAGCACTTTGGGAGGCCGAGGCAGGCAGATCACCTGAAGTCAGGCGTTTGAGACCAGCCTGGACAACATGGGGAAAATACATGTTTTCTAAAAATACAAAATTTTTGTATTTTTACCTCTCTTCTAAAAATACAAAAATTAGCCAGGCATGGTGGCACGTGGCTGTAATCTCAGCTACTCAGGAGGCTGAGGCAGGAGAATCACTTGAACCTGGGAGGTGGAGATTGTAGTGAGCCAAGATAGCCCCAATGTACTTCAGCTTGGATGACAGAGTGAGACTCTGCCTCCAGAAAAAAAAAGAAGAAAAAGAAAAGAACCATATATTCCCATGCTTGTGTGCCACTCATAAGACTATGACCGCTCTGTGATTTCATGAAATTTCCTCTATACTCGGGACTTAAAAGAGTACACATGGAAGGCAGAGTTGGAATTCTTCATGAATAAATAGCCTGAGTCAGTTTGCATGTTTCTGAGAGGCTGAGACGGTGGTTGGGGCTGTGAATTAAAATTAGAAAACTTTTGGATCCATGTGATGGAAACATATCAGTACTTTAGTGAGGAGATGTTCTTGGCTAGGAAGCTAAAGTATAGAAAGAATATTGTGGGTGAAGATCAACCTCACAGACAACTAGAACCACTAGAACCAGGAATATGAACACTACCAGGACTTTCTCTTGTTTGAATATCAGCTGCACCCTTTCAGGCAAGATTCTCCCACATGGATATAGGTATGCACCTTGCACCCCTCAGACTCACATTAACAGCTTGCTACAACTGAGAGCAATTTGTTGCTGGTTCCAGGTTTTTAAAAATGGTGATCTTTATTGGGTTTAATATAAAAATGATGATCTTTATTGTGTTTAATTTAAACCAGGATTCAATTTGGCCTGGTATGAATAACCTCTGGGAAAATATTTCTAACATCTCTGGTTAGAGAAAGGGATATACAGACAACTTGGTAAACCAAGAGGTTTAAGCAAGTTCTCCCTATAAGAGAAGCTTAACCACAGTGTAATTTGTGACAAAAACACTTCTCCTGCCTCCCACCTTCCAAATGCACAAGTTGTCAGTAAAATAAGCTATAAATAATAATTCCCACTGTCCATATCAGAAATAGACATGTCTAGACTTACCCACAATAAAATGAGAATTTAAACACACACACACACACACACACACATTTAAAATGATTGCACTTCCAAGCTTCCGTAACATTTAGAACAAATCAGCGGTCATTTCAAGATGGCAGAATGAGCACATATTTTCCCCCTTTTTCCCCTTCCCAAATATCACTGAGATGATGGAATAAATATAAATTTGGAATAAGAATGAAAGAGGGAAGAGACGCAAAGTCCCCAACATCAGTGTTAAGCCTGTTTCACAAATTGCTGAGAGCTAGGAATGTGGTGGAATAGCTCTCACCACAAGAAACAGGCCTGAGGAAGTCACAGACGATCACACATGTTGAGAGAGCAGCAGACCAGGTAGGAGCAGCCCACCCCTTGATTGCAGAGAAGCTCTGGGCTGAGACTCAGTGAGCATGCCAGAGGCTGGGAGGGAGAGGGAAAGCTTAAAACAGGAGGCATAATAGACGATTTGTATGTGAACACTTCACTGCTCTTTCTTATTCACAATTCAAATGCAAGCAGCGAGGTTTAACTAAAAGCAAGACACCGAGGACTCGTCTCTAAGGAATGGAACAAATAAGCTGAGAAGACCTAGGATTTCTTGTGAGAAGGGTGGAATAACGGGACAAAATCCTGCTGATCCATACATTTTAGAAGCCAGCAACCTATTAATTCTTACAGCCAAATGACCTAGCTAATAAAGGATTATACTCAAGGAGATACGTAAACATATGTGGTTTACACAAGCCTTCATTCTTCAAAATGTGTCAAGGATGAACACAAATGGAACAAACACCATGAAGAAGAAATAACTAGATAAGGAATCTTTTTAAAAAATTTTCTGAGAAAGTAGAGATAATTCAAGAAAGAGAAAAGTTTAAAAATCTAATCAGTGTGCACAAGATATGTAAGAACGTATTTAATTCATAAAATAAGAATCAAATGCTATCAAAAGGAATAGGTAGAACAGGGAACAAACACTAAAAGGTTAAAAATATGCTTATGAAATGAACTAGATGAAAAGCTTTATAAAAACCTATGATTATAAAACAAAAACCAAAGATTGAAAATATGAACTACATTATCTTGTGTAGTCAAAAATCATATAAAAGCTATTGATTTTTAACATTCATAGTCAACTCATAAACATAATACAAAGAATTACAGTTTTATAGAAAGTGTTAACATCCCGGACAGTGTAAAAAGTATTAGGAAATAGGCAATAGAGAAGTCATCATCTCCCGTAAAATGGCATCATTTGTTGATTAAAATGATGGGAAAAAGAAATACAGCTAGTTACAGTTACGTAAGTAAACCAGAAAAGAAAGTAACAGTAAAAGTAGCAAGAACATGGAGAACAATGTGGGCCAAGAAGAGATGAGCTAAATGTTCATCTTTCAAAGTAGGAAGGCACTAAGGCATGGGATTCTGTTTAAAGAGATTAAGTTCAGAAACAGTGGCATAAACATTATCTGGAGTTATGGAGGCAGCCACAAAGAAGCTGAAAACATAAATGGTAAAAAGTTGTTGCCTCTGGGGAGTGGGAAGAAGATTAGGAGGTATAAAGCAGGAGACTGGTGCTTTTATCAAAAGCCGTTCATGTTATAGTAGTGGATATTTTGCCAAGTGCTCACATTATTTTGATTTAAAGTAATTACGGTAAATATTGCCCATATAGATTAAAGTCAATTAATGTTATGGAAGTTCAGCTTCAAAAGCATTTAAGTGTTCAGTTCTATATCAAATTCATTTAGGGTATAGAGTAAGAAAGTGATACTTTAGCAACCTCTAAAACAGCAGTGTAAATCAGAAATGTCAAAAATCCAAGGGAAAAAACAAATATGATAATTTCCAAAATAAAGTAAGCTTTGTGAAGTCTGCACCCCTAGAAGCACTCAGGAATATGTTATTGTATGTAATTTGGGGGGTATTTCAAATGAAATAGATCCATTATACTCAAGATTGGATAACTACAGGACTGGCAATACCTAAGAAAGCCAGGCCCAGATATGGACACAGCTGGGCAAGTATGGGGACCTCAACATAAGACTACAACTAGTAGAATATTATTCTGGAGATGTACGCGAGTGACACAGTCCTAAATCAAGGCCCTCATATTTGTCAGTGTACTGTCTCTCCTCCCCTTAGGTAACAAAATGCCTCCTTCTCTGGGCTGACTCCACTTCTGCTCCCCACCACCAGTCTCATGTCTGAGCTCCTATTCAAGATCAATCTATCAGGGAGAACTTCCTCTATCATGGCATTATGTCTCTATGTGGAAAGACCATCAAGAATTCTACTCCAGCCTCTCTTTTCCACTTAAGTCAGTTCTGAAAGGAAAGGAAGTGATTTACCTGACGGGTGGAACTGAAGGAAGAATGAGGCATCTACAGCCCTGACCCTTCTTATCCTGTTGCTCTTCAGGATTTCTGTGCCTGCAGAGAACGTGTACATGGCTCTGCTCTCTGCAGGGAGCAATGTGGGGCCACCCTAACCAGAAAGTCCTGTGGTTTTCCACATTACCTGATTTGGGGTAACACGATGCCTGATACTGGAGGAAACTATTAGAAAGGTTATTGTTTTCAAACACTCAAGCCACATTGTCCAGTTGCTCCATTAGTAACAAAACTTCCATGTATGATTAAAGTATTCATTATACAAACACCAACTGAGAGAGCTGATATGGCAGGACAGCATATAAAAAGGCTTTGGGATTTTAGTTGTCTAAATATAAGCTAACAGTTATGGATAAGCTCATGTTAATTATATGCCTTCACAATCCCTCTTTTAGGGATCTAGCCCTTTAAAATAGTGACAGAAATACGTTGATGAACTTGAGACACAGCACTCTTTGCCATAGAAACAAGTGTTTACTGAATCCTAAAGGAAAGCAAGACTGGTCTCAAATAATCTGCGGGGGGGCGGGGGGAACTTATTCAATGAGTTTTAATGGAATGTCACAGAGCTCTGGGATTTCAGGGTTCTGCCTCGGAGTTGTCAAGGAGAACGTAGTCAGTCGTGGTTCCAGGTCCCCCACACAGCCCCTCAGCCTCCACCAGATGAGCCTCACTTTGGATAGTTTACTGTCAGATTTTATTTGGGAAAGAAAAGGCTTACTTTGCCTTTTTTATACTAGGTTTACATGATCTGGCCTCTAACTCTCACTAAATTCACCTTCTGTTCTGCTCTGGCCACTAACACTGCCCTTTGAGTTTGAATTGTTTCCCCTCTCTTCTCTCTTCTCTCTTTTCTTCTTCACTCTTTTCTTTCCTTCTCTCTTCTCTCCCTTCTTTCCTTCATTTTTTCTTCCTTTCCTTCCTTCCTTTTCTTCCTTCCTTCTTTCCTTTTTCTGCCTTTCCTCTGTCTTTTCCTCAACAAGCATTCATTGAATGCCTGATGCTAATCAATGTTTTTGTTCTTCCTTCTTGATCTTTTTCTGACCTCAAACAACTTCCAGGTTCCTCTCCTGGGTAACTTAACCAAATTTTGGAAGCAGTGTCAAATTCACCCCCATTATTGGTAACAACAACAACAAAAAAACACTCAGACAAAATTGACCACAAAGATACTTTTTAAATGCACACGAAAATAACTAGATTAAATAACTGCCCAGTGGAATATGTAGAGGTAGCATCTGCTTCCTCTCCAACTCATTTTGAGTATTCTTTCTCAAAAACATTCAAGGTCATCAGCTTCTTTGTTACCAGGCTACCCTTTTCCAGAGTCTCTTCAAGACTTACACTTTCTGATTGCATGCTTGGTCTAATCTCATAAAATTTATAGTGTATTTTCTTTTCCCCTCAAGTCCGGTTATTCTCATCAGCACATTTAAGCTAAACAGGCTGATCATATGTACTTTAAATGCACCCAAATAATATCATTGTAGTAAGAGCCGACTTCACTGTCTCAATCATGCAGATCAAGAAAGGAGAGAATTTTAGAGTCCTTGGGAAAGAGATTTATAGACAAAGAAGTTTGGAACACGTTTCACATTATACCAATATAGGCAGTTGCCTGTAATTTTATGCAGTCCCCTATTTCCTATCTAGAAACAGCAGCATTAAAAAGCTGATGTGGCATTGAGCCAGTGAGTGAACAGCACCGTAATATGCTTATTTCACACATTTTAAATCCCATTTTCTCCAAGTAGGAATCCTTTTATTAATGGAATATGAAGCAGCTTCCAGTATCTAATTAGGTCTAATTTAATTCCTTTTCACAGCCCTATAGGGTGGCAAGTCAGAGGTAAACAGCAAGCGGGCTTAATGAAGCTGCTGTAGGAGAAAAAGTAATGCAAAGTTTCAAAAACAATAAAGCTTTCAGTTGGTACTTATTTCACTGCAGACACCTCAAGGAACTTGGAATCGAAGTCCTTTAGGAAAAAAAAAAAATGCAGAACTCTGACCTTGTGAATCTACTACCTTGCCTTTGAAAAAGACAAGAATATTTTATTACCATTCTTTCACCTGCCACTTATGTTTTTTTCTGGTGAGGAGATGAGCAGGGAAGAATCAGAGGAGATCGACTGAAAAAGCCCTCCATAGAACAAAGTGAAAGTGAGGCTTAGATCAGTTCACAAAAATCCAGGAAGCCATCAGGAGGACAGTTGGTGGCACTCTGTGACCAGAAGAGAGGAAAGAACACTGATGAGGAGCGAGGGTAGGGAGGCTGGAGCGAGCACACACAACTCTGGTCCCTTTTTCTCCTGATGCTGTGACCTTGTGAGTGATGGAGACTCCCACGCATGCAGACTGCCGGCAAATGTGAGGGAGTTGGAGTGGCACTTGTCCTCTCCCACACACTTCTGCCTAAAATAGAAGAAAATACTTCAGCTGTGATAAATGCATGTCTGATTTTAGCTTACCTTGCACACACATCAATTAAGGCAGGTTTGGTGACTCCAGCGACATTGCAGATTTGTGCTGCATAATCAGAAAATATTAATAGTACTTTGGAAAACACTTTCAGGTAGTAAGTGTACTCATGGAGGGGGCAACAACGTGAACTGATTTGAGTGAATGAAATGATAGACTTAAGGGAATTTTTTTAAGAGAAGATCTTTCTGATTATTATAATAGTTTATTAGGTAATATTGGATATTATTAAAGACATTCTTTTTAAAACTGTTAGCAAAATATTTTACATAGCTGAGAATGAGGAAAGAAGAAGTGATATGCAAGTGTTGTGCATGGCAGTATAAAATAGTTCTTTTAAAATTATGGTTACACTAAAATGTGGACTTATAACTTATTTTAATGCCTGAAATTAGAGTATGTCAACAAATCTTTGTTTAAAAACAAGAACATCTACACATTTTAAAATATATATTCTATAAGTTATTGCTCATCTAAAGAATATAGCTAACAGCACACAGTTTTTATCTATGAAAGAATAAATCTGCCTTTTAAGATCAACTCTTTTCTCCTAAAACAAAATGTGAAGGGACTATTCACAATAGCAAAACGATGGAATCAACCCATATGCCCATCAATGGTGCATAGACTAAAAAAAAAAAGTTGTGGTAATGTGGTATGTAGACACCATGGAATACTATGCAGCCATAAAAAAGAATGAAATCATGTCATTTGCAGCAATATGGAATCAGCTGGAGGCCATTATTCTAAGCAAACTAACAGAAATGGGGACACAAGTACCACATGTTTTACTTGTAAGTGGGAGCTAAACACTGGGCACACATGGACATAATGATGGAACAACAGATACTGGAGAATATAAGAGGAGAAAGGGAGGGGGACAAGTGTTGAAAAGCTACCTATTGGGTGCTATGACCACTTCCTAGGTGATGAGTTCAATCATACCCCAAACCTGAGCATCATGCTATATATTCTTGTAACAAACCTGCAAATATACTTCCTGAATCTTAAATAAAAGTTAAAAAGATAGTGGTGGCAACACTTAAAATATTTTTAATAATCAGACCTATTCTTTTATTAAGACATTTATTTTTAAGTCCTGGAATAATGAAGGATGGTTTTGTTACATAGGTAAACATGTGCCATGGTGCTTTGCTGTACCTACCAACCCATCACCTAGGTATTAAGCCCAGCATCCATTAGATATTCTTCCTGATGCTCTCCCTACCCCAACCCTAACCTCTGACAGGCCCCAGTGTGTGTTGTTCTCCTCCCTGTGTCCATGTGTTCTCATTGTTCAGCTCCCACTTACAAGAACATGC
Organism: Theropithecus gelada; assembly: GCF_003255815.1. Taxonomy (NCBI): domain Eukaryota; kingdom Metazoa; phylum Chordata; class Mammalia; order Primates; family Cercopithecidae; genus Theropithecus; species Theropithecus gelada. The sequence continues at coordinate 167,296,330 of NC_037672.1, read as the reverse complement.
AGTGTTTGATTTCCTGTTTCTGCATTCGTTTGTTGAGGATAATAGTTTCCAGCTCCATCCATGTTCCTGCTAAGGACATGATCTCATTCCCCTTTATGGCTGCATAGTATTCCATGTTGTATATGTACCACATTTTCTTTATTCAGTCCATCATTGATGGGCATTTGGGTTGATTCCATGTCTTTGCTATTGTGAATAGTGCTGCAATGAACATACACATGCAGGTATCTTTATAAAAGAATGATTTATATTCCTTTGGGTATGCACCCAGTGATGGGATTGCTGAGTCAAATGTCATTTCTGATTCTAGGTCTTTGAGGAATTCCACACTGTCTTCCACAATGGTTGAACTAATTTACACTCTTACCAATAGTGTAAAAGCGTTCCTATTTTTTTTGTAGTTGTTTTTTTGAGATGGAGTCTCGCTCTGTCGCCCAGGCTGGAGGGCAGTGGCGCGCTCTCAGCTCACCGCAAGCTCCACCTCCCAGGTTCAAAAAGTGTTCCTATTTCTCCACAGCCTCACCAGCATGTTTCTTAGCTTTTTAATAACCATTCTGACTGGCATTAGATGGTATATCATTATGGTTTTAATTTGCATTTATCTAATGATCAGTGATGTTGAGCTTTTTTTCATGTTTGTTGGCCATGTAAGTGTCTTCTGCCCACTTTTTAATGGGGTTGCTTGTTTTTTCTCCTTGTAAATTTGTTGAAGTTCCTTGTAGATTGTGGATATTAGACCTTTGTCAAATGCCTAGATTGCAAAAAAATTGTCACATTCTGTAGTTTGTTCACTCTGATGACACTTTCTTTTGCTGTGCAGAAGCTCTTTAGTTTAAAAGGTCCCATTTATCAATTTCTGCTTTTGTTGCAATTGCTTTTGATGTTTTTGTCATGAAATCTTTGCCCATGCCTATGTCCTGAATGGCATTGCCTAGATTTTCTTCTAGGCTTTTTATAGTTTTGGATTTTACATTTAAGTCTTTAATCCATCTTGAGGTAATTTTTGTACAAGGTGTAAAGAAAGGGTTGAGTTTCAATTTTCTGAATATGTCTAGCCAGTTCTCCCAGCACTATTTATTAAATAGGGAATCCTTTCCCCGTTGCTTGTTTTTATCAGATTTGTTGAAGATCAGATGGTTGTAGATGTGCAGTCTATTTTCTGAGATCTCTGTTCTGCTCCATTGGACTATGTGTCTGTTTTTGTACCGGTACCATGCTATTTTGCTTACGTAGCCTTGTAGTATAGTTTAAAGTGGCATAGCGTGATACCTCCAGTTCTGTTCTCTTTTGCTTAGGATCGTCTTGGCTTTATGGGCTCTTTTTTGCTTCTATATGAATTTTAAAGTACTATTTTTTCTAATTCTGTGAAGGATGTCAATGGCAGTTTAATGGGAATACCATTGAATCCGTTAATTACTTTGGGCAGTATGGCCATTTTCACAATATTGATTCTTTCTATCCATGAGCATGGAATGTTTTTCCTTTTGTTTGTGTCCTCTGATTTCCTTGAGATGTGGTTTGCAGTTCTCCTTAAAGAGGTCCTTCACTTCTCTTCTTAGCTGTATTCCTAGGTATTTTGTTTTCCTTGTAGCAATTGTGAATGGGAGTTCATTCCTGATTTAGCTCTCTGCTTGTCTATTGTTGGTGTATAGGAATGCTTGTGACTTTTTTTCACATGGGCTTTGTATCCTGAGACTTTGCTGAAGTTGCTTATCAGCTTAAGAGGCTTTTGGGCTGATACAGTGGGGTTTTCTAGATAGAGAATCATGTCATTGGCAAGCAGAGACAATCTGACTTCCTCTCTTCCTATTTGAATATGCTTTATATTTTTCTCTTGCCTGATTGCCCTGGCCAGAACTTCCAATACTGTGTTGAATAGGAGTGGTGAGAAAGGGAATCCTTGTCTTGTGCTGGTTTTCTAAGGGAATTTTTTCAGCTTTTGCCCATTCAGTATGATATCGGCTGTGGGTTTGTCATAAATTGCTCTTATTATATTGAGGTATGTCCCATCATTACCTAGTTTATCGAGAGTTTTTAACATGAAGAGTTGTTAAATTTTATCAAAGGCTTTTCTGTGTCAGTCAAGATAATGATGTGATTTTTTAATATTTTTGGTTTTTATAAACTCAGGGAAATGGTGAAGGATAAGATTTCCCCCAAATTGAGTCACATTAGTTCAATAAGAAAAAAGCATCACTAGCCATCATTGATATTGAATCACATATTTTGAATGAGTGAGGGAGACACCACAGCTTTGGGGAGTCTAGCAGTTTTTCTAGTGTCCAAGTACTGGAGTACTGGAGCAAGCAGTCTAGTACATTGTCTAGGTGTATGCAAAACACAATCTCATGTCAGCCTAGAACATGTCATCAATTTCTGAATCAAATAATCTCTAGAATAACATAGATAAAGACAAAATGGTGACTAGTGCAAAGTGAGACTATTCTAAAACACAGCACATTCTAAAAGAAAAGAAAATATGGGGGGAGTCAAGTACAGGAGCAAAAGATGCAGGTACTTTTAAGTGGTTTGCTCTTAAGCAGTTGTTGAAGGATGCTTTAAGTGTGTCATAGGAGAGGTCTCTGCCCAAATAATTTTTATAAGTGTAAATTATGTATTTTATATATAAAGTAGATGCATAAGAAACCTTATTTTGGCTGGAAATAGTCTTGACTTACACTTGTAATATCAGCACTTTGGGAGGCAAAGGTAGGAGTATCACTTGAGGCCAGGAGTTCAAGGCAGGCCTACAACATAGAATATATGCAGCCAGAAATATAGCAAGACCATGTTTATAATCCCCCAAAGGATAAAAATCTAACTTTAACTTTAAAAAATTTTCCAAACTAGGTGAAAAATTGCAAGATAGGAAGGATTTTTTAAAAACTCGGCAAAATGACCAATATGTTCTTATATTACAATAATTCCCACCTTGAATGGCTCACATCATTTCGAACCATACTTTATTGACTCAATGGAAAGTATTTACTGCCTACTTCCTACAAGCACAGTTCTAGACATTTGAGATGTAATAATGAATAAAATATAAAATACCCTGCCTTCAAGAGAACTTACTTTCTAACAAGAGAACATATTTTATAAAAATAATTATAATAAATGAGTGAGTTACATAGTGTGTTAGAAGGTGACAAATACTATGAAAATAGAGCAAATAAGATCAGTTGCCTACATGGGGAGGCAATTTAGAATTTTAAAGGGCACCATTTCTGTAGGTGTTAATTCAAAGGTGATATTTGTGCAACAACGGAAGTGAGTAAAGACAGAAAGAAAAACTACCACAGTTGGAAAGTCCATGTTATATGGAAATAGGAACCATTCATTTCAATCCCAGGTGTGGAAGCAGAGCATCTGGTTGCAGATGCTTTGAAGTAATAGATGTGATGGTGGCAATCTGTGGAAGTTCTTTTCTCATTGCTTTAATTTTCTCAGTGAAAATGTGAAGAAAGTAATCAGTCGAGAGAAAATAAAAGGAAGGAGAACTCAAGAGTCTGAAGTCAGGACAGAAGGTAGAAAATAAATCAATCTAGGAAAGAAGATAAACAACCTAGGGAAATGGCTTATGACTGCCAGGCGGCATTCATAGCCCATTTTGGTCTCACAGTGGGAACACCCAACATATCTCCATGTTTTTCTTCAGTCACCATCAGCAACATGAGTGACGCCACAGAGTAGCCAAGGACTGTGGTTTTGCCAAGTAGGTATGAGAAGACAATGGGCTTGTGGGAGAATGCAAAGGGAGTGGTTAGATTGATTACCCATGGGATGTACGATCAGTAAGAAGAGGGAACATGAAGGGGCTGAAGAACAATAGAAAGCTTGCAAGAACCAATGAATTAGAGGTCTTAGTGGAGTCAAAATATTATCAGGGTCAGAATAATAAAGGGTATAAATGGAAAACTTAGCAGGAGGTTAGAGTGGGAGGGATAAAATTTAGACAGTTATTAGTAGTGACATAGGTCTACTATATGATCATAGGAATGCATAACTGAAGAAGACAAGACAAGGACATTTGGAGAAGAGGCATTGAAGAGACTGACCAGCAAAGTTGTTGGAAAAATCTTCTACATGTATTTCAAAGTCACCCAGAATTAAGCCTGAAGTTGTACTGGAAAATGACAATGATCCAGGAATTATAAGTGTAAGAAAATAATGCAAAATAACCTGGGATCAGTGGATGGCAGTCATAATTAGGACAGTACATTGCAAAATCTAACGACAAGATACTCAGTGCTGGGAGTTTGGGAGAGGAGGGAAAAAGTGGCCTGGAAGTGGCAAGGAAAAGCAATATGGCACCTGTCCTAACTTTAGGAACAGTTTGGGGAGGATTGTGAGTGGGAAAACAGACACCCCTTGAGAAGGCTATAGGGAAAGGAATCCCCAAATGATACCTTGGGACTGTACAGTGTCCAACTCGTAGTTTACAAAAAAATCATTTTATAATACAAGCGTTATCCTGCCTAAGGGGCTAGGCATGGTAGTCAGGTCGTCATTGGGAGGATACACCCAGTGTCCCAATCTAAAAGAGCCATCTGCTGTGTACAGGATAAACCTTATCATGCTGTGCTGCATATGTATGTAGACAAAAAATTCTCACAGAATGCCAATGCAACACATCTTCACTAATAAAACTCAGTCATCAAATTTCAAAACTGCAGCACTGAGCTTATCAGAAATAAAGTTCCTCCAGATTTGTATAGGCCTTGCACAAGATAAATCTGCTCTCAAGAGTAGAAATTTTAGTTGTATTTTTCACTTGGCAGAGCACAATCGGGACCTCTCTACCATTTTTAAAGCAATGAAACATATTTATTTGTTCTAAATCCCATGCTTTTATTTAATATTCATGCTACTTTCAGCTCTCTTCACATGTGAATAAAAGTTTAAATGTATCTCTTCAATTTCTCACACTGACTGATCAGTTACATGAATGGAAAAGTAATGAGTGACCGCTGGGAAACAAGTGCAATATTCATGATGAAAAGAGTGAATAAAATGTTGACATTTTACTTTGAAAACTTAACATTCTTTTTTCCATAGCTTCTTTTTTCTCATGAAAGTCTATCTCCATAACAAAGACAAAATGTATTTGCAACAGTTCATAGTAAAATGATAAGACATTGCTGAGTATTTCATAGTCTTAAAAGATTACCTTCCAATACCTCTAAGATAAAGAATCCAACTTAACTTACCTTTTAATCTCCCTATCATTTCGTGAATAATGCATAACATAGTCCTAACTAGCTTCTACAATAGTAAGATGTCTTCTATATTTCTGAAACTCTGAGCAACTCTCTTGAGTCAAGTTACCATTATATATGCATTGATAAGAAGATGATAGTAAGGATTTGTTTTATAAATTCAACAGAGAATGCCCTTGTAGGCATTTGAGTTTTTAAAAAATATTCCTCTACATCCATGTTTAGCCATAATTTAAAGCAAATTTATTATCAGCTTATTTTATTTTTTATTTTTTATTTTTTATTACGCTTTAAGTTCTAGGGTACATGTACACAACATACAGGTTTGTTATGTATGTATATATGTGCCATGTTGGTGTGCTGCACCCATTAACTCATCATTTACATTAGGTATATCTCCTAATGCTATCCCTCCCCCCTACCCCCTCCCCACAATAGGACCTGGTGTGTAATGTTCCCCTTCCTGTGTCCAAGCGATCTCATTGTTCAGTTCCCACCTATGAGTGAGAAAATGCAGTGTTTGGTTTTCTGTTCTTGCGATAGTTTGCTGAGAATGATGATTTCCAGCTGCATCCATGTCCCTACAAAGGACACGAACTCATCCTTTTTTATGACTGCATAGTATTCCATGGTGTATATGTGCCACATTTTCTTAATCCAGTCTGTCACTGATGAACATTTGGGTTGATTCCAAGTCTTTGCTATTGTGAATAGTGCCACAATAAACATACGTGTGCATGTGTCTTTATAGCAACATGACTTATAATCCTTTGGGTGTATCCCCAGTAATGGGATGGCTGGGTCAAATGGTATAGATCCTTGAGGAATTGCCACACTGTTTTCCACAATGATTGAACTAGTTTACAGTCCCACCAACAGTGTAAAAGTGTTCCTATTTCTCCACATCCTCTCCAGCACCTGTTGTTTCCTGACTTTTTAATGATTGCCATTCTAACTGGTGTGAGATGGTATCTCATTGTGGTTTTGATTTGCATTTCTCTGATGAAGAGTGATGATGAGCATTTTTTCATGTGTCTGTTGGCTGTATGAATGTCTTCTTTTGAGAAGTGTCTGTTCATATCCTTTGCCCACTTTTTGATGGGGTTGTTTATTTCTTGTAAATTTGATTGAGTTCTTTATAGGTTCTGGATATAAGCCCTTTGTCAGATGAGTAGATTGCAAAAAATTTCTCCCATTCTGTAGGTTGCCTGTTCATTCTGATGGTAGTTTCTTTTGCTGTGCAGAAGCTCTTTAGTTTAATTAGATCCTATTTGTCAATTTTGGTTTCTGTTGCTGTTGCTTTTGGTATTTTATACATGAAGTCCTTGCCCATGTGTATGTCCTGAATGGTATTACCTAGGTTTTCTTCTAGGGTTGTTATGGTTTTAGGTCTCTAATCCATCTTGAATTAATTTTCGTATAAGGAGTAAGGAAAGGATCCAGTTTCAGCTTTCTACTTACGGCTAGCCAATTTTCCCAGCACCATTTATTAAATAGGGAATCCTTTCCCCATTTCTTGTTTTTCTCAGGTTTGTCAAAGATTAGATGGCTGTAGATGTGTGGTATTATTTCTGAAGCTCTGTTCTGTTCCATTGGTGTATATCTCTGTTTTGGTACCAGTACCATGGTGTTTTGGTTACTGTAGCCTTGTAGTATAGTTTGAAGTCAGGTAGCATGATGCCTCCAGCTTTGTTTCTTTGGCTTAGGATTGTCTTGGCAATGTGGGCTCTTTTTTGGTTCCATATGAACTTTAAAGCAGTTTTTTCCAATTCTGTGAAGAAAGTCATTGGTAGCTTGATGGGGATGGCATTGAATCTATAAATTACCTTGGGCAGTATGGCCATTTTCACGATATTGATTCTTCCTATCCATGAGCATGGTATGTTCTTCCTCTTTTATTTCACTGAGTAGTTCTCCTTGAAGAGATCCTTTACATCCCTTGTAAGTTGGATTCTTAGGTATTTTATTCTCTTTGAAGCTATTGTGAATGGGAGTTCAGTCATGATTTGGCTCTCTGTTTGTCTGTTACTGGTGTATAAGAATGCTTGTGATTTTTGCACATTGATTTTGTATCCTGAGGCTTTGCTGAAGTTGCTTATCAGCTGAAGGAGATTTTAGGCTGAGACAATGGGGTTTTCTAAATATACAATCATGTCATCTGCAAACAGGGACAATTTGACTTCTTCTTTTCCTAACTGAATACCCTTGATTTCTTTCTCTTGCCTAATTGCCCTAGCCAGAACTTCCAACACTATGTTGAATAGGAGTGGTGAGAGAGGGCATCCCTGTTTTTTTTTTTTTTTTTAATTTTTATTTTTTCGTGAGACAGAGTCTTGCTCTGTTGCCCAGGCTGGAGTGCAGTGGAGCGATCTTAGCTCACTGCAAGCTCCTCCTCCCGGGTCCAAGCCATTCTGCTGTCTCAGCCTCCCAAGTAGCTGGGATTACAGGCGCCTGCCACCACACCTGGCTAATTTTTTTGTATTTTTAGTAGAGACAGGGTGTCACCGTGTTAGCCAGGATGGTCTCGATCTCCTGACCTTGTGATCCGCCCACCTCAGCCTCCCAAAGTGCTGGGACTACAGGTGTGAGCCACCGCACCCGGCCTATTATCAGCTTTTAAAAAATAAAAATAAAATTTTAAACACCTTAATTCTTAAACTTATAATTCAAATCAATTACAATTATTTTTATCCACCTATATTTAAGCTATCCATAGTTAAACTCATTTTTTTAACTCTGTCACTTACATGAGTTCTATTTCCCTAATCTCAAAACCCTGAATTTACATTTTGCAAAGAAAAGTTTCTTCTGTCTGTAATTTTCTCACAATTCAAAACCTAAATTTTGCCTTCATCTTGACGTGGAATTCTTAATTGGAAAACTAGAGACACTATTCCTCTCTGCTTTCATATATGCCTTCATATACATTTGCTTTTTAACATTGGTTTCTATCATATTTAAAAAATATTAATTTTGTTTGGCAGTCAGTGAGTCACTACGATCAAATGAAAGATGAAAACTCATAAACAACCAATTGATAAATGCTCCCCACATATTATCTTTTTAAAAATTATGTCTGTTTCCTAGAGATAAATATATAGAAGTAGAAAGAGCATCTTAATGGAAAATTAATGTGAGCAACTACTTCATTTCTATTGATTCAACCTAACTGAGTCAGTTTAAAATCTCTAAACTGCTTGTGTCTTAATTATTAAAGCATTAATAATTATAAGTAACTAGTATTTTACAGAACAGATATTTACATGATCACACAACTGTATTAGCATAATTAAAATGTGTTTTTCAAACAGTTGAATAGATATTAAAACCAAGATATTTGTGCCAGTACTAGAAAAAGCACCATGTTTATGATCTTTCCAGATGAAAACTGCTTATAATAAATGAGCTGAGCCCCAGTTTGCTCATCTATAATAATAAACATATTTTTCTCTTAGAGGTAGTGTAAGGATCAAATGAGGAATTGCTCATGAAATGCTTAACAAATTATATCGTACATAGTATCATTCAGTTAAGTCAGCTATTACTGTTATTTATATTATTCCTAATAGTCCTCATTTCCTTGGCTTGCAAGATTCTGTTACATTTGTGTTTGTTTTCCTCAGTATTCCATGGCACACTCTATCATTTTAGGTTAATGATTATTCTGCTTCCTTGCCTTCATTCATACTGTTCCATAATCTAAAATATTCTTCTTCCTCCTGCCCATTCCTATTATCTCATTTGTCTAAATCTCAGTTCTTTTCATCTGTATTAGTGATCCAGCATTGCACAATGAATTAATACCCCAAGACTTTGTGGCTTGAACAACAAAAACTTATTATCTCAGTTTCTGTAGGTCCAGAATTGGGGCATGGTTTAACTGAATACTCTGCCTCAGGGTCTCTCACAGCACTGCAATCAAGATGTTGCCAGGGTTGTGGTCTTAGCTGAAAGCTCGAATGATGCACTGGCTTTTGGCCAGCTGCCGCTGTCAGTGCCTTGGTACCATGAGAATCTCCAATATGGAAGCTGCTGCTTTTTTTTTTTTTTTTTTTTAAATCAAAGTGTGCAAACTGAGATGAAATAGAGAATGCCAACAAGATCAAATCAGTTCTTTGTAAACTAATTATGGTAGTGACATTTTATCATTGTTATCTGATTCTACTTCTTAAAAGCAAACCAGTAGGTCCAGCTCATGCTCAAGAAAAGGGGATGGGAATACCAGAGGTGACTATTGAGGATCATTTTTGGAAGCTGCCTACAATACCATGTCACTTTCAAACTACTCTGACTACTCAGTTGCTATAAACCTTTATGATTATAGTTAGAAAATTAAATGTTAATTTCTAATTTTCAATTTTGACTAGTCTTGTGCTCTTAGAATTCTGAAAGCATTAGTAGCTTGATTTAAAGTTTTTAATATAGTATAAAATTGTGTGTGTATGTGTATGTGTGTGCATGTGTGTTATAGTTTCAACTATATTATACCTTGTCATGTGTTTCTATCTCTCAGGGAAAGCTTAGTACCAATGCTACATTATATAAATATTAGTTGAAAGAGTAAACATTATTTCTCACTGATAAAAAATAGAGATGATAGAATTTTGATACATTCCCATGAGAGATATTCAAATCTCTGGAAAGAGAAAAACACATTTCTTTGTGTATAAAAATGCTACATTTTATTTTATTAGTGCAAAAACAAACTGCCCTATATTCTCTTCCTTTGTGACACAATATAATGTTTTCTATGAAAAGATTATGTGACTTTAGCTGAAAGTCACTGTATTTTAATTATTTATGAAAACAAGGAAGCAAAAAGGAGAAATTACTTCTAAAAATTTGAAAATTATTTTATGATTATAATGATTTAGTTCTTTCCATTTTTTCTTCACTCCTGTGTGTTTACCAAAAATAATATTTAAACCAATCACCTTTAAACAGCATAGAAAATCACATCTAGTGTATATGCCACTTACTATATCTCCCAAATGCTGGAAAAGATTAAAATGAATTACCATGGAGATTTTCCTTTAAAATATTAATCTCCTATAAACATAGCTTTATATAGGCCTATACACTGAGAGGAACTGTTTGTAAACTGGGACTAAATTCTTTTTACTCTGAGTAGCCTAATGACTTACTTTTTCTTTTAATTGCCAGCTCTGGCAAGTAACACCAAAATTAGACGGATTGCTTTATATGACTTCAGACTGAGCTGTGTAATTGGAATTTGACTGATTCGAGAGGGAAAATCAATAAAATCCCTTGAGCCATATAGTTGTATTAAGTTTTCAAACTTTATTCCTTTCTGACTACATTTATACTGGGGTTCAATATTCTGTTTTAAATGCTTTTGCTGCGGAAAAGTGGAATAGCGATGCTAATATTTGCATTAATGCTGATGATATTATGTAATTCTAAAATTATTAGAGAATTATTACAATTTAAAAATATATAGCAATACAAGAGATTCTGATTAAAAGAAGCAAAGTAAAAGCATTGTTTGTCCCTTTCTGCAAATCCAATGAAAGCAACAAATATATACATGGGGAAGATGCTGCATCTTCCATTAAGCACAAAATATCTAAACCCTCAAACTCACACACTTCTTCTCCAATTTTAAGTATATAGTTGACCCTTGAGCAACATGGGTTTCAACTGCATGAATCCACTTATATGCACGTTTTCTTCCACCTCTGCCACCCCTGAGACAGCAAAACCAACCTATCCTTTTCTCCCTCCTCCTCAGCCTACTCAACATGAAGACCATGAAAATGAAAACCTTTGTGATGATCCACTTCCACTTAATAAGTAGCAAATATATTTTTATTTATAATTTTTAATTACATTTTCTTTAGTTTACTGTAAGAATACAGCATATAATATATGTAACATATAAATTAGGTGTTAATCAACTGTTCACGTTACTGAGAAGCCTTCTAGTCAACAGTAAGCTATTAGTGGTTAACTTTTTGGGGAGTCAACAATTAAATGGATTTTTACTGCATGGGGGAGTCCGCTCCCCCAACCCCTACATTGTTGAAGGGTCATCTGTAATTCAGATTTGATTAAAGTCGTTGTTAGTAAACAAGCTCTTAGGAAAAAAGAGACATGAATTATTTTTGTGTACTTGAAACAAAGAAAGATTTATCAAACATAACACAAAACACCAATCATAAAGTAGTTATTTAAAAAGATAAATGAATCATATTTTTAAAAGGATCTCTTTTCATGAAAGAAAAAAAAAAAAAACTATACTGAGACTTCCATATCCACTTAGAACACAGAAAGCCATAAGAAAAACTTGTCCCTAGCCTAACTTTAAGAACAGGCTTGATAACTGTAAAATCATACGCACACACACACACACACACACACACACACACACACACATATATATTTTCTTATGTTTTTATTTTTTTTAGACAGAGTCTCACTCTGTCACCCAGGCTGGAGTACAATAGTGTGATCTCAGCTAACTGCAACCTCTGCCTCCTGGGTTCAAGAAATTCTCCCGCTTCAGCCTCATGAGTAGCTGGGAGTACAGGCATCTGCCATCATGCCTAGCGATGAGGTTTCACCATGTTAGCCAGGCTGGTCTTGAACTCCTGACCTTGTGATCTGCCCACCTCGGCCTCCCAAAGTGCTGACATTACAGACAGGAATCACCGTGCCTGGCCTATAAGATCATACTTCAAACTAATTGAATTACTTAGAATACAAACACATTTACAAAATTTACTTAAATTTACTAAAGATGGAGAATACAGAAAATATGATAGAAAAGCTTAGAAGCAACTCCATTGAATAATAGGGAGAGGATACATGTGTCTGGAAGGAGGCAGGAGAGCTAAGAGAGACCCCATCTAGGGCATAGACACTACATCTGTAGAAGTTTTGAGGGTAGGGAAATAAGACTGGGATAGAACCTCCAGGCATTCTCATCTCAAACTCTGCTGAAGAGGTCTTCAGCGTGTCTTCACATTATTTAAAGACAATGGGGTACAAATCTACCTAAAACAACATGAAAACTTAAACCCATCTTAGGTATAAATTAGATAGAGTCCACTCTCCACACAAGCACTCCAACAAAAATGGCTCATTTATGTTCATTTCTGAGCCTAATCATTTATTTAAGTCTCCTCTGATTTTTAATGCATAATGCATTATACAATTAAAAATAAGTCATGAAAAGAATGAAAACAATATGGCAAATCAAAAAGAGATGAAATAAATTATTTCTGAACCAGACTCAGAGTCTTTAGAGTTATAATGATAAATATGTTAAAGGATCTATTGTGAATGTGGACAATATGAATGAATACACGGAGAATTTCAGTAGAGAATTGGAAACTGTATAATAGAATCCACTGGAAATGAAAGAAATGAAAATTGGATTTTAGAGATGAGAAATTCTTTCAAGAGGCTTATCAGTAGTCTGGCACATTATGAAAAAAAGCTGATAATTGTTATTGGGTCAATAGAAATTAAACTGAAATACAAGCAGAAGAAAAGGTAGAAAAAGAATAAAACATGCTATATCTGTGGAACAATATAAAATAAAGTACCATATGTATAATTGGACTCAGAAGATAGAAAATTAGGCAAAGGAAATACATAAGGAGATAATGGCCAATAATTTTTCAAGATTGATAAAATAAACCACATATTAAAATTCAGTAAAACACTAAGCAGAATAAACAAATCAGAAACATTGTAGTCAAACTGCTGATATCCAAGAATAAAGGTCAAATCTCAAAATCAGAAAAAAAAATGTTGCATGTCATAAAACAGATAAAAATGATTATTGAAGTCAATAGAAATTATGGAGGCCCGAAAAAAATGGACAATTTCTTTATAGTACTGAAGGGTAAAACTGTCAACCTAGAATTGTATAACCAACGAAAATGTCCTTTCAAAATAAAGAAAAATAAAAACTATTGATGATTTTAAAGCATGGTTATATTAATGTTTATGAGGGAGTTATTCTATAATGATATAATGATCACCCTATCTTACCTGGAAAATCTTTTCACTTTTATATAAACCTAATTCTGCAGCATTTTCCACGATGAGGTGAGACTATAGAGAATGAATAATTTTTTTTTCAATGTCCCAATAAAAGGTTAAACATGAAAAAATAAAAGATCTCATAAGGGCATTTAAGTGACTCAAATTTTGTTTGACATTGTGACAATTGTGCTGTCATTGTTTTGAATCCCCTGTTTAAGTCCAGAAATATGTAAGCTCACAGGCTTTGGAAACACTAATTATAGCTGAAGTGAATTCAAACAATCTTGAACATTAAAACTCATTACTGAAATGAATCTGTGTAGCTAAGACTAGTTCGTTAGGTACCTACTCTATAACTAGGAGTTTGCTAAATTAACAGTTTGCTAGACTGTTTATTAAAGGATAAATAATAAAAATGTGCTAATTTAACTGTTTAACCACAGAAATTCTTTAGAAATTAAACCAGCAAAAAATTTTCATTCTAAAAAGAGAATTTTATCACAGGCTGTATATGTTTGCAAGGGCTGCCTTTACAAACAACCACAGACTAGATAGCTTAAAGAACAGGAATTTATTTTCTCACAGCTCTGGAAGCTAAAGTTCAAGATTAATGTGTAGGCAGGTTTGATTTCTTCTGAGGCCATATTCCTTGGCTTGTGTCCTCAGTGGCCTTTTCTAGGTGTATGTGCACCACTGGTGTCTCTCTGTGCATCCAAATTTCCTCCTCTTATAGGAACACCAGGTGCACTGGATTACAGTCCACTCTAATGGCATCGTTTTAACTTAATCATCTCTTTAAAGGCCCTATATCCAAATATGGTAATGTTCCATGGAAGTTGAAGTAAGAGATTTAACATATTTTTTTCAGAGGGACACAGTTCAGCCCATGACCCTGTCCTGGTTTAGAATCTCTTTCATATTATGATAATAAAATCTCTAAGTAACTTTAATTCAGCATTGTTATTTTTAAAACATTTTCTACGGCTTACTTGTATCCTGCAGGTTAACAAATCCCAGTGCCCCACAGTACCTAATAATATACCCAATAATGAAATAATAAACACTTTCCTACGACAATCATGAGCAAGGCAAGGATTTCAGTCATCACCATTTCTATTCATCTCTGCATTAGAAAATCTAGCCCATGTGATTGAGCAAGAAAAAAAATGTAGACATAAAGATTAGACAAAGAAATAAAACAATATTTATTTGCAGATAGCATAATTTTGTATATGCAAAACCCTTAAGAAATCTACAAACCAAATATAGAAATCATGTCAATAATCCCAATGTTATAAGATTCAAAGTTAATAAATAAAATTAATTATATTCCAATGTACTATCAATTCACAATAAAATACAATTTTAGAAGTTTGCAATTGGACACAAATAATTCTTAGAAATAAATATGGATGATCTTTACACTGAAAATTACAAACATTTTTGAAATAAAGGAAATGAAACTTTTAAAATGGGAATAACATGTGCAAGGATTGTAATAGTCAAAATATTAAGATATGAATTCTCTCCAAATTTAGGATTGAATGTAATCCCAATCACAATTTGAACAAGCTGTTTTTTAGAAACTAACAAGAGGATTCTAAATTGTGTTTGAAAATGAAAGGAGCTACAATAGATAAAACAATCTTGAAAAATAACGAGGTCAGAGGACTTACCTGATTCAAAGACTTACTATGTGACTGGGCGCAGCGGCTCACATCTGTAATCCCAGCACTTTGGAAGGCCAAGGTGGGTGGATCACTTGAGGTCAGGAGTTCAAGACCAGCCTAGCCAACAAGGTGAAACCCCATTTCTACTAAAAATACAAAAATTAGCCAGTTGTGGTGGCCACGCCTGTAATTCCAGCTACTTAGGGAGGCTGAGGCAGGAGAATTGCTTGAACTGGGGATGAGGAGGTTGCAGTGAGTCAAGATCACGCCACTGCACTCCAGTCTGGGTGACAGAGCAAGACTCCATCTCAAAAAAAAAAAAAAAAGTTGGAGCCATGGCCCGAGGCACCCAAGGGTGGTACCCCAGTAGGCTATGGGGCAGCTGAGGAAGAGACTGAAGCCCAGCACCTATTGCTATCCTGGGGGCTGCTGGAGCCCTGGGTGCTGCTGGATACCCTGGGAACAGCCTCCACGGCCTCCAGCAGGTTTCTCAGAAATAGAGAGTCAAAACTATTTCTCCCCTTGTTCCAGAGGTCCTGTCTGTTTTTGTGGCCCCTTTTATCAGTAAAGAGGACAGGGTCAGGTGCTGTGGCTCACTGGTTATCCCAACAGTTTTAGATGCCAAGGCGAAAGGATTGCTTGAACTCAAGAGTTTGAAACCAGACTCGGTAATCTGGCAAGACCCTGTTTCTACACAAAATTTAAAAATTAGCTGAGCGTCTGAGACGGGAGGATTGCTTGACCCCAGGAGGTGGAGGCTGCAGCAGTGAACTGCGATTGTGCCATTGCACTCCAGCCTGGGCAATGGAGAAAGACCCTATCTCAAAAACTGAAGAAATAAAAACACACACACAGTCAAATGCCAGTGCAAATGGCAGCACTCTTGGTAAAATCAGGAAAACAATCCTTGAGAAAGAAAAAAGAGAAGCCCAAAACCAGAGCAGAAGATGGCCTTCCCAGGGTCCCCAGAGTGCCAGATCCTGAAAATGTCACTTTCCCAGGAGGCATGGACCTCCTTGCTTTGCCCCAGCTGTGCTTTCCTGGGGATGTGTACACAGCCTCTGACCTGAAGGATTATGTCCACTCCCTGGTGCTGACTGGTGTCTGGGGGACCAGCTCCTACCACGTGGTGGCCCAGTACTACGGACCCCTGTACAAGTTCGGTTTCTATAATGGCAAAACACACTGGGAGTCATTCCAACCATCCCTCAATGCGCTGGCTGCATTGTGCCCTTTGCAGTGTGGTGGTCTCCAGGTTCCCCTATTATAATTCTCTCAATGACGTCTTCTCCTGTTTATTGACTCATCTGAAGCTCTGTATTTTGAAGTTGACAATCCTATAAAAGATTTTGCTGCAAAACTGTAATACCTAGTCTACCACCTGGACCACTCTTTTTGGTAAATTAAATCTGAAGTTATGTTTTTCCTTGGCATATAGTAAAAGTAAAATGCTGAAGATACTGTAAATGTTCTAAACTATTTCTGAAGTTCTGGCTGTTGCAAACCAAAAATAAAATCCTAAACCTATCCTCCCCAGCTGACTGAATAGACCCCCTCTTGGCCACAGGGAACCCAGAGAAACCTGAAAAACTGAGTTCTTCTCCAGGACAGAAGGGAAGTCAGATATGCCTAGTTATACCCTCTCCCTTTTGGAGTACAGGCATCACTGACCAGCATCAGGTTAAAATGGAGATCCTAAGACTGACAAAACAGACTCTTTGTGGCTATAGGATATCAAATTATAAACAAGACCTAAGGCCATGCAAGGAAAGGGTTAAGTCATTCTCTGCCAACCATAAAATCTCCTGCAATGGGTTTTTTAATCAATTCAGTATAATATGGTCTACTTTCTGACCTGACTCTGGTATAGCATCACATGACAGATAGTAGACCCTGAAGAAAACCAACATATTTTACCCCAAAATATGCATATATGTATTTGACATATTTTGAAATGGCCTTGCAAAACTGTCTTTTACAGGGGAAATTTGCATCTGTAGAGAACCTCTATTAATGCAGCCAAGCTTTCCTTTTCTAGGCCTTACCCAGATCTATGAGAGATTAACTGAGAGCCTGACACCTTTAAGATCTGAGGAGAGATTTGCCATTCATTCCCTTTGAGGGCTACTGCCTGCTCACCTGCAGATGAGGCTTCATCCACAGGTAATAAGGGCCTTGGCCCCCTCAGTCCCCTTATCTTGACTCAAGCATTTCTGCTTTTTGACTTCACATCTTTAAACAAACTTTCTCAACCAATTATCAAGTAAAGAATCCCTAAAATCCACCTATGACTTATAACCCACCTTCACTTCGAGGTGCCCCACCTTTTTGGGCTGAACCAATGTACACCTTCAGTGTATTGATTTATGTATTTGTCTTTAACTCTTGTCTCCCTAAAATGTATAAAACCGAACTAACCCGACTACTTCAGGAGTACTTACTCAGGACCTCCTGAGTTCCCCGGGCCATGGTCACTCAGAATAAATCTCTTTAAAAGAAAAAAGAAAAAGAAAATTAACAGAAAAGGCATGAACTGGAAGAATATATTTGTAATATATGTATTCAACAGTGGACGAGCATTCGGGATATATAATTAACTCCTACAACTGCAGTAAAAAGGCAACTCAATTTTTTAAATGGTAAAGACTCAACAGGCACCTTGTAAGGGAAGATATAGGAATGGCCAATATACTCCTGAAAAAATTGCTTACTTTTTAAGCAAACGAGAAACAAGTAAATTAAAATCACAGTGAGATACCTCTCAATACACAAACACACTATGTACATAGATGCACACACACACACTAAAATAGCTAAAGTTATTTTTGTAAAAAACTGATAACATAAATGTTGACAGAACATTAATTCATTGCTTGTGAGTTTCCCAAGAATTAGAATCAGTGTTATGTCATATTAACAAACTAAAAGGAAAATCAATTTCACTATCTTAATAGATGCTGAACTTGACAAAATTCAAAACACACTTATAATAAATTCTATCCATAAATGAGAAAATGAAGGGAACTTCCTCAACTTGAAAACAGGTGTCTATCCAAAATCTACATTACATATCACTTAATGATTAAAGACAGGATTCTTTACTCCTAATATTGCAAATAAGGGAAGGCAGGTTCTTGCCACTTCAGTTAAACACCTCGCTGGAGGTTGTAACCAGTGGAATAAGGTAAGAAAAAGAACTATGAGTAATCTCAAAAATATGCTAAGTGAAAGAAGCCAGTCATAAGAGTATATATTATATGATTTCATTTATATGAAACTCTAGAAAATAAGAATTTAATATATTGTAGACATAGTATATCAGTGGCTACCTGTTCTGGGAGATGGGGAAATAGGAGAAAGATTGATTGGAGGGAGTACAAGAGAACTTTATGTCATGCATATATTCTGTATTTTGATCGTGGTGGTTGTCTACGTAAATATATATAAATTTGTTAAAACACATCAAAAAGTACATTCCAAATGAATGCATATTTTGGATGTAGCTATACCTCAATAAACTTTATTTTTAAAAATACCTTTAAAATAATAAAGATATCTCTTTTAAGGAGAAAGATTTATACTTTTGTTTCTTTTAAAGAAAAAAAAACAAGGAAACATAGAAACTAGCTAGTTCAATAGATACTACAGTATCTTTTTGCTTTATTTTAGAATTCTTAAACCATTAGTACTATGGTGATATTAGCTTTCTTTAATTCAGGGTCTAGTCGTTGCCAGGTACTTTCCACATCCTAGTCTGGAAAAATATATCATAGTAGATAGATATCCATATATACACAAAAATATGATATATGTATATCATATATACACACACACACACATATACACATCCCTGTTTTACATGCAAGCAAACTAAGGTTCCAAAAGCATTTGAACTTGCCAGAGACAGTAAATGCCAGAGAGAAGATTTCTTAATTTGATCCCAGGTCAAATGTAAATTATATTTGTTATACCATACTGCCTCTATGTTGTTAACATATATCATGGCCTAGTACATTGAAAATTGAAACTCTTTGTAAATACTCAGTTTTATATTACTGTAAAAAATCTTTTTAGTTTTTTAGATATTACACAACTTGCCAATAATTTTATTTTCTCCATCAACTTTTCAATTCGACTTGATTAGAATCATTGTACTACATTTATAAAGGTAGGAGATATATATAGGAGATATAGGAGATATACACATATATATACATATTCTATATATCTCTCTCATATATATCTCTCATATATATCTCCTATATATATCTCCTATATATGTCTCATATATATATCTCCTATATATATATATCTGCTTAGAGTATATCTAACATATACATATATATATAATCTGCTTAGAGCACAGCCTATATATATATATAGGAAATATATATATTTTTCAGCTAATTTTGAAGCTGAATGATTTAAAAATATTATGATCAGCCTATTAGGATTAATAAATGTGAGCTTACAAATGTCCCCTATATAATGGAGCCAGCTTTGTTGATCAACTTTCCCCCATCACTTTAAACATAATGAGAAATAACTTTTAGCCAACGTTACTCTCAAACTCATTATAGATTTTATAATTACTCACAATTATTTTATACAAAAATAGAGTGGAAATTATTGTCATTGATTCAGGCATTCAACTGTTAATGAGTTGTCATCTTGCATAATTCAGCGCAAAATGTTTGTTGCTTTGGTGATATTAGAAAGTAATTGAAATATCTTGCAGTCTGCTTTTAAGGGTCAGTTCCAGATCTTTGCTTTAGCCTATTACCGTGGATGCAATTTAACTTCCTTTCTCAGTACAGGGCAAATTGTGCATTGCTGATTTGTGCACTGTTCATTTCCAGTTAATCCTGAACTGGGCAGTTCTCTTCAGGTGCTCCTTTTTTTCCCTCTTTTTTGTCCTTAACTGTCATAAGTCGCATTCTTGGGCTTGTGCATTCACGTTTTCCACATGTGGCTGCACTATGTCAATGTATCTCTTAATTAGCATTTAAGAGTTTCTTTTTTTGGCCTAAATTTGTAGGAAAATTTGACATGAAGACAATGAAGAATACTTTATATGAGAATGAAATGGAATACGTTACCAGAAATGATGTCAAAACAAAGCCAAATTAGTTGGTAATTCCAGATGATGTCAAGACTTAGAACTTCACATATCTAAGGCCGCTAACAATGAATCAGTATCCCAGTGGAAGTATTAAATTATAATAGATATCTGGGACATAAAAGAGGGATATATACACAAGTCTTTCTGAGTCTTTTCTTTTGAGGCATGAGGTCTAAGATAACCCCTAATGATTTACCATGAGGAAAGATGACAAGGTGATGCATCTCAATCATTACTTAATTATATATTTATTATGTTTCTACTAAAGTCCAGACCCTATTTTAAATAAAGTATTAAATGCAACCATATTAATTAATAAACAGTATTGAATAAAATGTGAAAAGCTCTTGCACTCAGGAACTGGCATTTTAGTGAGGAGATCATTATAAACAGACATATAAAAGATAATATATCAAGTGTATGTAAGTGCACATTTGATCATTTTTTCCATTTTTCTATTAACATCTCTATATTAGTGATGTAATAATAATAAACAAATATAATTGTTTTAATCAAAAATAAATTATAAGTGTAAAGAAAAGCGTAGCATGGGAAGAGGACTGATGGGAAATGCAAGGGAAGGTTGCTATTCTGTAGGATGCTTCTGGAAGGCATTCTGAGGAGGTAACTTTAGTAAGAAGCGGCTGAAGTGAAGAAATAAGTGATGCGCACAGCTGGGTGAGGAATATTCTAGGCAGGGGGAGCAGCACATGAAAATACCTGTCATGACAAAGCGTTGGCATATCTGAGAAAGAGCCAGAGGCCAGTGTGGCCAGAACACAGCCTAACGAGAGTGGAGGAAGGGGAAGTTGGACCCATAGCCGGGGTCAGATTATGTTTGCCTCAGAAGACATGGCAACAACTTTGGATTTTATTCTAAGCAGGGAGAGAAATCATTGACTGAGAGGAAGTGGGTAAAAGATTTCTTTTGGCTATGTTTTACTTTGCCTATAATTCTGTTTACATACAGGCCATGTCTGAAAGAAAGTAATTTATAGACGTAGAGCTTCTCACTTGTATTTTGGTTCTAAAACTTGGTGACCACTAGCTTTTGCATCTCAAGCAACTATCTGGCTAAATTTATTATATTCTTCATCATATTAAATTATAATTAAATTGGTGTGTCTGTCATTCTGCTAGATTATAAGCTAGATGAGCACATGAGCGCAAACCTTTAGGTAATGTATCCTAGAACGAAGGGGGGTCCTGTACAGATTTTTATTTTTAATTTAACTTACAAAATATAGTCCTTTTTTTTTTTTTTTTTTTTTTTTTAAGGCAGAGTCTTGCTTTGTCACCCAGGCTGGGGTGCACTGGCATGATCTCAGCTCACTGCAACCTCCAACTCCTGGCTTCAAGCAATTCTCCAGACTCAGCCTCCTGAGTAGCTGGGATTACAGGCCTGTGCCACCGCGACTGGGTAATTTTTGTAAATAGAGTCTTTTAATGCAATCCTTTACACTTGGTCAATGGAGTAATATGCACAGCTGTCCTTGGGCTCTCATTTTAAGAAGGCCACTGTAAAACAGAATTAATCTAACCTTTTGTATATTTTCCACTAAAATTGAGCCTAACATGTCACAACAAAAGTGGGACTTAACAGGCTCATGGATATTATCTACAACTTATTTCGTTCATTCAAAGAGAATTAAAACAATCATACAATTTTCCATAAAGATGGTATTTTTTAGAATAGGTTCATCATTTACCACTCAATAAACGCTGACTTTAAAGACCCATTTTTGAAAGCAAAAGATGCCATTTATAGATAATAAATTAGATTAATTGACCTTTTCCAAAATACGAAAAGACTGTTGTTTTTCTCATATTCAGATTTCTTAAATGTCAGACTAAAATAAATGCCAAATGTAAAAAATTAAAAATAGTAGGAAAACATATGCTATTTATAATTCTTGAAGGACAAGCACTGTCTTTATATCAATTTGTTATGTGATTAAAATCCCAGAAAGTAATTTGGCATAGTTTTAAACACATGACATTATGTTATTTTTAAATATCTTTATTAAATTAGTTTCTTTATATTTTAGATATGCCTATACTTCTATTCACTTTATTTCATAATTAATTATTGTATTCTAATTAAACCTAATGAGAAATATAAATTATGTATAGTTCATAATATATTTTATAGTTCATAATTTTAAAAATGTTTCCAATATACATGTTTACCATAAAGAGACAAAAGATAACATGCAGCTCTTATAAATATGCAAAAATAATTTGTTTTATTATCTGTTAACAAATTTTTTAAAAATATACTTCTCTGTGTATTATTCACTTAAAAAATATATATTCTATTTTTTAATGATTTGCCCCAATAAGTTCTCCTAATTTTTTAAGTTATTAATTTATGTAACAAACTGATTGAATACTATAATCTTTGTCACATGTTGGGGAAAAATAAATTTTAAGGGTAAGTGGAATCTTGTATCCCAGCTTTCCAAATTATACAGATACTAGACATATAACTATTTTTCTCAAATATGGTAATGCTCACAAAATAATATTCTACTAAAAATACTTACTCTATTATAAATAATTTAGCATTTAAACACCAAATAAGGGAAAATTTATGGAATTGATTTACTTTTTCCTTCTTGGAATTGGGTGACAAATTCATAGAACAATCTTCAAACTTTTGAGGTATAAAAATAATGTACTATGGAATTATCATCCCTTTTTGTTAAATAAATTTATCATTAAAAAAATTTATGTTTTTTGCATCCTAGTTAGAAGTCTTTACCTATTGAAAGCCCATCAAGATTTTCTTCTCTGTTTTTTTCTAGAAATTTAATAATTTTAGCTGTCACAATTAGGGCTTTGATTCATTTTCTGGTAACTTGTATATGTGATGTAAAGTAACAGTAGGGTTTCTATTGTTACATAAAGATATTTAATTGTCCCAGCATCTTGTGTAGAAAAAATTGATTTTGTTTCCTCATTGACTTACCTGGACACCTTTGCTGAAGGCAATTGGCATTTTATATATATATCACAATTATATTATGTATATATATGTAGCACCAACGTGTGTGTGTGTGTATATATATATATGTTTATTTTTGGAATTTCTGTTTTCTTCCACTGATCCATATATCTATGTTGAGAGGGTACAGGAATCACTACTCCAAAATATGGCACCTTGGAAATTCAGATAGCAGCAGAAGCGGAAAAGTCACTCTCTTTCTCCCACCTTTCTGTGTGAGACCTGGTCCTAAAAAATTATCTGATCTACCTCCCTTGAAAGTAGGTCATAAACCCTCATGTGACAGATCTTACCCTATACTGGGGAAAAGGAATGAAAACACAAAAACACCAAGAGAAAACTGAACAGACAGGTCTTGCTAAATTCTCCCGAGATAATTATCATTAGAACATACCCCCTTTTGTCCAATCACACTTTTACATGACTATCCACTGTTTAACAAACCTAGGCATGTATTACCACTCAATAAATTAGCTGACTTTAAAGACCAATTGTTGAAAGCAAAAGATGTCATTTATAGATATTCAACTAGATTAATTGACCTTTTCCAAAATACTAAAGACTGTTGTTTTTTCTCATGCTCAGATACATGAATATGTATCACCGATACATACTTAAAATACATAGTTTTCCCCATTTCTTTGAGTCTTCATTTTTGAAGACTTTCATGTCCTGCAAAACCTTATCAAAATTAATTTGTTATGCTTTTCTCTTGTTTATCTGTCATTTGCTATAGAGGTATCAGCCCTGAACCTTGTGACGGATGAGGAAAAAATACTATTTTTTCTTCCTTACACTGCTTACAGAAAACCCATCCTGTACTAATTAATGTAGTACTTTAATTTTTTAAAGTAATTAATGTAGCATTAACAACAATAAAAAGTCTTAGAATGTGACAGCTGACTCCTATAAGTTTGCTTTCTTTTTTGAAAATGATTATGGTTATTCTGTGAACTTGAAAGAGCTTGTCAATTTCTACAGAAAAAAAAAAGACTTCTAGGATTTTTATTTGAATTGCATTTGACTCTAGATCAATTTTGAAATAATTGACATCTCAACAATATTGAGTCTGTCAGTTTATTACTATGATATAGCCCTCTGTTTATTTAGATCTCCTTTAATATAGCAATAATTTATAGTTGTCAGTATATAATTTTTGCACACATTTTGTTATACTTATCCCTAGGAATGTCATCTTTTAATACAATTATAAGTAGTATAGTTGTCAATTAATGTTTAAAGGAAGCCTAAAACAAAAAAAAAAAAAGTTTTCCCTATTTCCTCGTAGTTCTCATTCTGCTGAGCAGTAGCAACCTCAGACTTACTACGAGAACCTTTCTGTGGATCCACAGAGACAATAAGCTATAAATACAAGCTCTTATAGAGCTCACCCCATGTTCCTCCTTTGGTGACTGGATATGCTTGGCATCTGGAATTTCTTGATAGGTCCATCGAGCTCTCCACCCATGCCTATGCTTCAGGATCGTTGACGAGCGCTCTCTAGCTGAACCTCTGATTCCATCTTTCCAGACTTCACTTCCTCAACATCTTACTCCTATAGCACTTGCTACAGTTCTGCATCCCTAACTGTCACTTCTCTACTCATTACCCGTTCTGTGAAAGCCCTTATAAATTCTAGGAGACCTCAACCCCATCTTAACCATGTGATCAAAGTTAGCACCAGTAAGGAGACAAATGACACCATGTGAATTTTAATACGTTGCACTGATATGACTACAACAGGATTTCTGATGTATCCCTGCCATAAATGGGTAACCTGAATCTAATAATGAGAAAAGACTTCACAAACCCAAACTGAGGGGTATTTTACAAATAATTGATCTCTTATATTAAAACTATATCAAGGTTATAAAAAAAATCTAAGGAACATTTCAAAGTAAACCAGAGACATGACAACTAAATGCAATATACAATCATAAATTAGAACTCAGACAAGAAAACAAGTTTTCTTCTTTAATAGAAAGACATTCATTGGACAACTGATCAATTTTAACTACCTATAGTTTAAAGCACTATATCAAAATTAATTTCCTGATTTTAATAATTGTTCTGTGTTAATTTAAAAAATGCATTTATTTATAGGCAGTGTAGACTGAAGTCTTTAGAGAAAAAGGAATATCTTGTCTACAACTTTCAAACATTTCAGAAAAAAGTAATATAAATGTAACAATGTTGATGTTAATTTGGAGAATCTGGATGGTGGATATTTGAGAATTCTTTGTACTATTTTCACGTCTTTTCTATAAGTCTGAAATTATTTCAGAAAACACACCTCCAGAAAGACACCTCCAGATCAAGACTGCAAATAAGCATATGCTTTTATCTCCTCCTCCTGAGCTACCTTTAAAATACACAGAAGGAAGGAAAGAAGGGAGGGAGGGAGGGAGGAAGGAAGGGAAGGAGAGAGAGGGAGAGAAGAAGATGGAGGGAAGAAGAGGGAGGGCACGAGGGCAGAAGGAAGGAAAAGGGAGGGAGGAAGGAAGGAGAGAGGGAGAGAAGGAGGAAGAGTGGGAGGGAGGGAGGGACGGACACACGGAGGGAGGGAGAAAGAAAGGAAATTCCTCACTATGAGTTACAGATACATCTTGTGGGGCACAAAGAATACCAGATAACTAAGTTGAATTTTAATGGATACCTGGCAAATGTCAAAATCCCTTTTGTAAAACTATAACTAAACTAAAGGTTTCATACAAACAAAAATTTATGTAAAAAATAATTGTCCAAATATGAGCTAACTGGTCTAAATAGGAGGAGAAAATCAATGGAATTTAAGCAGCAAAATCAAATAATTCCAGTAGAAGAATGAAATTGAAGGATATTAGAATTTAGTTATGGCAAGAAGATATATATTTCTTTACTGACTAAAGATTTTAAAGAAAAAACATGAACAAAAACTCCAGAGGTAGGAAGAACCCAGGCAAACATGCCAGAAATGCATACAACAAAGAGAAAGACTTCAATATGAAGTTTTAATTGGAGCTATTCATGCATTCATCTCTAAAAATAGTATAAAGACATTTTTGGGAATGACGAATATAAAATAGTAGTCACTTCTGTGGAGGAGGAAGATAGATGGGATAAGAGAGAATTACAAAATCTCTTTACTATGTTTGGTAATATTTTAGACCTTCAGCTGAGTGGAGAGCACATGGGGGTTCTTTGTTCTGTTAGTATGGTGTAGGGGAAAAGGATTTATCTCTACGTAAATCTCTATGTTCATGACTAAGACCCCTATAAGAAAAGACATATTAACAAGAGAAAAGCACCATACAGTTTTTAATAGAAGTTTTACATGATACAGAAGTCTTCACAAGAAAATAAAGACTCCACATACACACAAAAAAATAGAATGAATAAGATCTAGTGTTTGATAGCATAGTAGTCAATAATAATTTATACATTTTAAAATACCTAAGAGTATAACTGGATTTTTGTAACACAAAGGATAAATGCTTGAGGTGATGGATATCTCATTTACACTATTACACATTGCATGCCTGTATCAAAATATATCATGTACCCCACAAATATATATATACATATATATATATATATATATATATACACACCTACTATGTACTCACAAAAATTAAATATTAAAATTAAAGAAAATGAAAGACTCAGAGAAACTTGTAAACTTGTGTGTTTTGTGCTTAGTTTAGCGAAAAGTAGACAGTAATGGAGAAATACAACTGAAGGAAAAAAGAATATGATCTAATGATAATAAACTTCAGGAAAACTCAGCAAGGCCTATTTGTTCAGTTTCTCCTTGGCATCTCTGTGTCTTTCGCTTCTTTCCTCTAGGTATAGGGGTAGCACCTTTTAGTTGAGGATCTTATGACCTCACTTAGGCGGAGATGGGCAGCACAAGGGCAAACAGTGACCTTCCTAGGTTTTATGAACTGCTTTCTGGGAGAAGACAGGAAAGTCAGTGTGACCTTCCTGCTTCTGCTGTTTTCTCAAATGCCATGGTGCCATATTTTAGGGTAGCACATCCTGAACCCCATCAATGCTGCTCTGACTTTTTTGGTATGTCATAATTTTATAATCTTGTAAAGAGTAAAAGTCATAAAAACATAAAAATATGTATTTGCATGTCTATATTGGTCTCCAGTTTTTCAACAAAGACAACTATTTCACAAATAGAAAACGATCTCTCTAGACCAAAAGATACTTTGTTCGTACAAATTGTATGCTGGAAAGACCTTCTTTCCTTGATAAGGGCACTGACATGAAATTAAAACTTGGCTTGTTGATTTATCCGGCTAAAGCAAGGTCCTAATAAGGCTAAATTTAACCATATACTGCTCTATATTTCATAAAGCAGACTTTTATCATTTGTGATATCTTTCCAAGGACATTTATGTCAAATTTTACTACGACAGTTATATCTTCAATGTAGCCTCTAACCTCCATTATCAAGAGAATTTCTTGGGGAGAGAACAATTCTTATTTTAGGAAATAGTGTTAGTTAATCAAATACATGACCAAAATTTTCACTGTGAGAATGACATTATGTATGTAAGTTTTCCCTTACATTCTTTGTTCCCTGAAAAGTCAGAGAAAAACCACAAGAATTTTTTGTGTTGCCCATCTTCCATTATCTATCTCACTTTTGCAAAAGACTTAGAAAATGATAAATTAAAGAGTTTCTGACACTTTCTAGCAATAGTTACAATGCAAAAGTTTGTTTATGCTCCCCACAAACTTTTGCTGTGATTTTGATTTCAGTGGAGAATTGGCAGGATCAATCTCACCATGGCCAAATCCTTCAGACCCCAGATAAGGTTCTAAATCTGTAATGGGAATTTTCATAAGATTAAATAGAAAGTATGGCATTTTAATTTTTATAAGCATTTAGATATTTGTAAAAAAGTGTAAATGAAAGTAAGTTTTCTAAATTTATTATATTTGCTTTGTTGTCAAAGTAGTTATAACTGAATGATATTTAAAGGCATGTAATATTACCTAAATATGGATCTGCAACTAAATAAAATAATAATCTCAATAATAGGTTGTACAAAGTAGTTCCTTTAAAATCTCAAACAATATCTGTGGCACTTTTATTTACTTTTGAACACTTTGAACTAAAAAAAATTATATGTTTCTCTGGACATTTAAATATTTAAAAGTTTAAAGCCAGACACTAAAATGTATATATATAGAAATTACATCTGTAGTTCTGGTTAGTACAAGGAGATAAAAAAATTTAGAGAAACCTCAAAACCTATCTATATCCATAATTTCTCTATTTAATAATCATAGTGTGCTATCTAAACACAGTATGAAAATGAAAGTTTCTGGAAATTTAAGGATTTTCATTAAAATCAGACTAACTAGGTTTATCTAAATTTATAGACCATGAACCTTATTATAAGTTCTTGGATAAAAATAAAAATAAACATGAATACATAATTTCACATATATAATTTACATTTCTGCTTTATTTCTATGTCTTATCTGCTTGTAAAATGATTTAAGATCTCATAAAAAGAACAATAAGTGGTGAAACAATTTATTGAGGTCGTTATCTTACTCAATTGTATATATGTGTTTAAAATTAAATGTGTTTAAATTTAAACTTTAAAAATTAACATTAATTTATTTTAAGATTAAATATATAGAGAAATAAGAATTATTTACATATGTAAAGAAAGATAACCAAAGCCAATATGTAATTTTAAATGGAATACTAAAATTTCAAAAGACAGTTGGAAATGAGGAAACGAAAAATGAGAAAGCAAATACAACAACAGAAACTAAATAATAAAACAGGTAAATCCAACCGTATCAAAAATAATTATACTGAGGGAGGGGTACAGGATGGCCAACTAGGAAGAGTCTGTTCCACCAAGCGAAACCAAAATACTGAGTAAAGCAGCACATTTTAAACAGATCTTTCAAGGAAAACACTGAGAGTTGGTAGAGAAGTGAAACAGACACAAGGAGGCGAAAGAGGGAGGAAGCTGGGACCCTGCGTGGGATTGTTGATTGCCAGGACTTGCTTCTGGGCCCGAATGGCTCCTAAGGAAATAGTGAGTACAGTAACCGTGAGGCAACCCACTCTCACCATGGACTTGTAGGATCCTAGTTACAAGAGATCCCACTCACTACCTGCATGGACAGTGGAACTGGCAGGGGGAACTGCCCTGGGAGTAACCAGAGACAGAGCTCCACCCTGTGTGGAGCCCAGGGGGGTTGGACAACTGAAGAAAACGTGGCCATAAGAGCCCATCCCCCATGGCTCCCCATATGCCTCTGAGTGACTCTAGCCTTTGCTGACTGCCAGACTGGGAGAGAACACGGCTGGCTGTGGTTCCCAGAGACCAGGGTACATCAGATCTGCAGCCGCCAGTTCTACTGGCCCCTCCAGGAATCCCTGCCTGGCCCTCTCACGGCAGCAGGCAGGCAGCACCGCCTCCACTGCCTCACTTGAGTGCTCTGTCAGTGAACCTCGCTGGAATGCTTTGTTGGCAGCCTGGGAGCAGCTCAGCACGCCCAGCATTAATTGGTGCTCCACCTCAAGGGGCCAGAGAACAAAGCTGAAGATCCAGTCCCAACCCCTACAGTTACAGCACACAGCCCAGGAGTGCAGAGCTGAGGTCTGTGGCTGGCGCTTCAGCATGGGAAGAACCCTCGCTCTCAGTACACTAGCAAGAGTGGGTGCAGGTTCTTAGGCTGGTGGGGGAACTGGGCGTTCCTCCCTCCTCAGGGCTGTGAAGGGTGTGGCCTATCTGCAAGCCACAGACTCAGCCTGAGGGAACCTCCATGGCCTGGAGCATCTAATAACCCAGTGATCTGGGTGTAGAAGGCTTGGGACAAAACTAGCAAATTGGACCAGATACTGGGACAGACACCAGAAGCAAACCCAGTTGAGGGAGTAAGCTGGGTGGTCCCCACAGCTGTGTGTTGGGCAAAAAATACCCAAGCCACAGGTGCCACATCAGCTCCACACCTACAGCAACAACACCCTGCCTCAAGATAATCTGTCCTTGACCTACTGCATCAACAGACCACCCGTAGACGTTTCCCACAACCCATTCTGACTCTGCCAAACATAGAGGACCAGTGGGCCACTGGGGAACTGCAGGTCTCTTGGCAACCTAACCATCAGTTCAGGCCACCCCACCCTTGGGGCTAAGGAAATGCAGGTGCAGTGCCAGTGATTGGTCCCCCTTAAGGCCCAGGAACGGATCTGGCAAAGGGGTCATCTCTACTCCCTTCCTGTCTCCCCCACCACAGTGCACTGCTGTGAACACACTGAAATACAAAAGAGGCA
The DNA here is from genome assembly GCF_003255815.1 of Theropithecus gelada. Classification (NCBI taxonomy): domain Eukaryota; kingdom Metazoa; phylum Chordata; class Mammalia; order Primates; family Cercopithecidae; genus Theropithecus; species Theropithecus gelada. The sequence continues at coordinate 167,265,996 of NC_037672.1, read as the reverse complement.
TGCAGATGAGTAGCCTAGCTGCCTGGCTTTACTCTTTACTCTTAAGTACTATCTACTGGATTGTAACCTGAATTAAACCACCAAAAAAAAAAATGCAGGCATACACAACCTATGAAACCTGATGCTGGAATCTAACCACAAATAAAGATCCTGTATAGAGCCTAGGCCCTCAGTAAGCACCCAGAATCAAAGTCAATTGACTGTACTCAACTTACCCTATGGTAGAATCCTCAAGAGAAATAAAGAATATAAAAACATAGTGCCCCATCAAAATGACAGCAAATTCTAAAAGGTAAAGGAGCACCAGCTCTATTAGATGAGAAAGAATCAGTGAAAGAACTGTAACAATTCAAAAAGTCAGAGTGTTTCCACCTCCAAACCATCACACTGGCTCCCCAGTCATAGTTTTTAACCAGATTGAAATGGCTGAAATGATAGACATAGATGGCAAGGAAACTCAATACGATGCAGGAGGAAGCTGAAACCCAATATAAGGAATCCAAGGAAACCAGCAAAATGATCCAAGAGTTGAAAGATGAAATAACTATTTTTTAAAAGAACCAAACTGATCAACTCCATTCTTGGACATACAGCAAGTCTTAATATACTTTTTAAAATTTGAACTCATGCCAAGCACATTCTCAGAACACAGTGCAATAAAAATAGAAATCAATACCAACAAGATCTCTCAAAACTACACAATGACATGGAAATTAAATAATTTGTTCCTCAGTGACTTTTGGGTGTACACAAAATTAAGGTAGACATCAAAAAAATTCTTTGAAATTAATGAAAACAGAGACACAGCATACCAAAATCTTTGGAATGCGGCTCAAGCAGTGTGAAGAGGAAATTTTATAATGCTAAACACCTACATCTAGAAGTTAGAAAGATCACAAATTTACAGTATTGCAACTGGGGGAACTAGATGAAAAACAACAAACCAATCCCAAAGCTAGAAGAAGAAGATAACCAAAATCAAAGCAGAACTGAATGGAATTGAGATGCAAAAATCCACACACAAAAATCCATGAAACGAAAAGTTGGTTTTTTAAAAGGATAAACAAAATTTGTAGACCACTAGCTAGCTTAAAGAAAAAAGAGAGAAGATCCAAATAAGCACATTCCAAAATGACAAAGATGACATTACAACTGATTCCGCAGAAATACAAAAGATCCCCATAGACTATTATGAACACCTCTATGCACACAAATTAGGAAATCTAGAAGAAATGAATAAATTCCTGGAGACATATAATGCCAAGATTGAATCAGGAAGAAACTGAAATCATGAAAAAGACCGATCCTGAGTTCCAAAACTGAATTAATAATAAAATACCTACCAACCAAAGGAAGCCGCAGACCAGAAGAATCCACAGTCAAATTCTACCAGATGTACAAAGAGGAGCTGATGCCAATTCTACTGAAGTATTCAAAAAATAATAATAATAATAATTGAGCAGGAGGGATTCCTCCCTAACTCATTCTACAAAGCCCACATCACCCTGATACCAAAAGCTGGCAGAGACACAATGAAACAACAACCAAAAAACCTCAGGCCAGTATCTCTGATGAACATAGACACAAAAATTCCTTAACAAATGATAGCAAAGTGAATCTAGCAGCACCTAAGAAAGATAATTCTCCACAATCAAGTAGGCTTTATTCCTGAGATGCAAGGTTAATTCAACATATGCAAATCAATAAATGTGAGTCACCACATAAACAGAATTAGAAACAAAAGTCATATGATCATCTCAATAAACACAGGAAAAACTTTTGATATCCAACATCCCTTCATGATCTATACCTCCAACAGACTAGATGTCAAAGGAACATACTTCAAAATAGTAACAGCCATTAATGAGAAACCCACTGCCAATATCATATTGAATGGGGAAAAGCTTGAGCCATTCCCCTTGAGAACTGGAACAAGACGAGGAGGCCTGCTCTCACCACTCCTATTAAACATAGTACTGGAACTCCTAGCGAGAGCAATCAGTCAAGAGAAAGAAAGGAAAGGCATCCAAATATGAAAGGACATCAAGCTCTCTTTCTTTGTTGATGATATGATTCTATACCTAGAAAACCCTAAAGACTCTGCCAAGTGGCTCCTAGAGCTGATCAACAATTTCAGTAAGGTTTCAGGATACAAAATTGTTGTATGAAATTTAGTACCATTTCAATACACCAATAATGATCACGCCGAGAGCCAAATCAAGAATGTGATCTCATGTACAATAGCCACAAAAAGAATAAAGTACATAGGAATGCAGCTAACCAAGGAGGTGAAAGGTCTCTACAAGGAAAACTACAAAATACTACTGAAAGAAATGAGAGATGACACAAATAAATGGAAAAACATTCCATGCTCATGAATTGGAAGCATCAATACCATTAAAATGGCCATACTGTCCAAAGTAATCTACAGATTCAGTGATATTACTATCAAAATGCCAATGTCATTTTTCATAGAATTAGAAAAATTAATTCTGAAATTCATATGGAACCAAAATAAAAGCCTGAGTAGCTAAGCAATCCCAAGCAAAAAGAGCAAAACAGGAGGCATCACATTACTCAGTTTCAAACTATACTACAAGGCTGTGGTATCCAAAACAGCATGGTACTGGTACAAAAACAGACACACAGATCAATGGAACAAACTAGGAAACCTAGAAATAAAGCCACATACCTACAGCCATCTGAACTTCAACAAAGTCAACAAATATAAGCAATGGGGAAAAGACTTCCTATTCAATCAATGCTGCTGGGTTTGCTGACTAGCCATATGCAAAAGTATGAAGCTGGACCCCTACTCTCATCATATACAAAAATTAACTCAAGACAGAGACTTAACTATAGGACTTCAAACTATAAAAATTATAGAAGAAAAGCTAGGAAATACATTTCTCAATATTGGCCTTGACAAATAATTTATAACTAAGTCCTCAAAGACATTGCAACAAAAACTAAAACCCTTAGTTTAAGTAAGAATATTATTGCCTTTTATTATTGCTTTAACATTATTTTATTATAAATTAATTATTTCAGCATTGTTAGACACTTTCAACAAAAATTTAATTGTACAGAGAACTAAATTATCAGATAAAAAGATATTTAATTATAATTTGTTAGAATTAATGCATTTTTCGCAGTCAAAATAATGTTAGTGTTAAAATGAAAATGTCAGTATTGTAATTTTTAAAAATATATAATTTCTAGCTTCACTTATTGATATAACTTAAGAATAATGTTGCCTCAGCTCTGTGTGTCTGACATGGGCCTTGGTGCAGAGAATTTTATCCTCCACATATTTTTTCCTCTACTAAAAGAAATCAGAATTTCTTAGAGGGTTGGAACAGGGTTTGGGGGCAAGTCTAGTAGATATTGTTATACACGTTTCAGTTCTGTGTTGATTCTAAGTAACACCAACTTAGAAGGGTATGTGATGTCCAAATTGCAACAATTTAAGCATCCATGAAAGATAATAGTTGTAATTAATTGTATTTTCTACAAAGCTTTGAATACAAACTGATATTCTTTATATATTTTTCCTTAAGAATTGTTAATATAGGCCAGGCATGCTGGCTCATGCCTGTAATCCCAGCACTTACTTTGGGAGGCTGAGGTGGGCAGATCACCTGAGGTCAGGAGTTTGAGACCAGCCTGGCCAACATGGTGAAACCTTATCTCTACTAAAAATAAAATTGAAAAAAAAAAAAAGAATTGTTAATATATTCAGGTTATTTTAGTTAGCTGAAAAATCTTCCAGTCATATTTAGTTATAGGTTTATTTTCAGAATTGATTAAATCTATCCATATATAAAGCCTAACATAATGACCATAATGACTGTAAGGAAAATACTTAGAATACCATTAGCTGTCTATAACAATGAAAACAACTGTTTTGTACTTGAAATTGTAGAGAATGTCTACAAATACACAGCAAAGAAATTTTGAAAAATAAATTATGACAAACTTTGTAGAGAAACATTACTTAAATGTCCAAATATTCTACTCATACTACTTTTAAATGTGTTATGTAAAAATAAATAAATAAAATAAAAATTTAAAACACTAGTAGGAACATGATAAGGCTTTTTTTTACACCCCACAGGCAACCTACCTATGGGAGTTAAAGTATAAAGGGATATTTTAGTACTAGGTATAGATGTACTATAATAGTTCAAAGTATTAAGTTATTGAGATATTGTTGTCACAGAGGTAAAATGCCTTACCTCTTGACCCAAATGAATGATTCGGTTGTCTATTGCCTAGAGATTATATCCATCTAAAAATTCATCAGAAAAATTATGACTACATAAGAGGCCCTGCTCAGTGCTACCACAATGACAAGGTGTCAGAGTCCCCAACCTTGAATATGTGTTTTCTACTATGAAAAGACATCAGCCCTAGACATGGCAGAGCTCTTAATACTTGCTTCAAACAGTTCCATTCTAGAAAACAGGTTGGTGGATATGTTCCTCAAAGCAAAAATTTACCTTGTAAAGAGTCGTGATAATACTAACTCTCACAAAAGAAGCTGGAACTGTCTGCCTTGCAAACAAATTTAAAACTTATAAACTGTAACTTTTTAAAAACTTACGAAATATTTTATAAGTAACTTCCCTCAGATTAAATGTGATATCTATCAAATAATAACAGCAGATTAGGATACCAATTACCTCGTTACTATACTTTTCCTTTTGAGTACCCTGGCATAAATAAAAATAAATATTTTGTGCTATCAGAGGGAAGTAGCCTAAAAATGGAAAAAGAAGGTTCCACCTTCGAATAATGTGTTTTGTGTAATTATTATTATATAAATGTTACGATTTCTGTCACAAAGGGTCTGTCTCCATTGTGCTGTTTGACTGCTGATAGCTTTCAAGCTCCATACCACCCCTTTGCCTTTCTGTCCCATATCTGGGAAGCCAACAGGATAGCCTATCTCCTCTTTCCTTTGGCACTGGTGAAAACTTCAAATCACACAAGTTCCCAGCCTCCGCACAGCAACCTTCACTCCAGGGCCACCCATTAAACATCCTAAAAACCCAAGCCAGCTTTCTAATTGTTTCTGATACCTGCTCTTTCTAATCAACTTGGACCTGTTTGGAAACATTCCCTGTTCTCCCCAAAAAAATCTCATTACGTGAGTAATAAACCTTTCCATAGCTTTTTGGTGTGTGTGTGATGTCACTAATCTCAGCATTCAAACCAAATTTTCGGTGAGGTGGCCCATTCCACCTCTGGAGTTGACCACATTAACTCCAGATGTGGTTGATTCTAATGAAGGAATAGTGCCTTCAGTGAGAAAATCACTGCTCAGATATCCCAAATTCTTTATTTGTAATTTGACTATTAAGAAAATTAACAAATTTGTACAAGTTAAATAGAACAGAGAAAGTTCAGAAAAGCAATTAAGGGAGAATGAATTAAACCGAATTATGTATGCTGAGAAATAAATTTCTGAGAGATTATATATCTGAATATGTCTTTATATTCACTCTCATATTTCATTGAATATTTTACTGCAGAATTCTAAGTTGGATATATTGCTCTTTCAGGATTTTGAAGTACTTAATCTATTGCTTATAACACCAGTATTTCTAAGGCAAGTGTTGGCGAACTTTTTAAGTAAAGGACCAGACAGTGAATACTTTAGGCTTTGCAGGCCTTATGTTCTCTGTCAAAACTCCTCAACTCTTCCATTTTAGCACAAAAGTTGCCACACACAGTATACTACTTAGTTTCCCAATCGTTGCCCTGAAGTGGAAATTTAGTGCTATTCTTATGCTCAATCACTTATATAAAAACTTTTGTTCTTTTTGGAAACTTAAGGATTATATCTTTTCTAGTTTTCTAAAATATTGTTACTAAATGCCCTGCTATGTATATATTTTCATCTGTTGTCTAGACTTTTTGTGAGTCCTTTTAACCTGGAAATTCATATACACTTCTGCAAATTTTTCTAGAACTATTTGATGACTTACTTTCTTCTGTTTTCTGTCTCTTCTCTTCCTGGGACTCTTACTCTTCATACATTAGAATTTATTTTATTTTATACTTCTTTGTAATTTTATATTACTGTGCCATTTAGGATTTATTGAAGATTTCCTCAACTTTATCTTTCGACTCTATCATTGAATTTTTACATTTAAATATCTGCTTAATTTTTATTTTTATAATTCTAATTTTTATGTTTTTGACAAATTACTGAATGATATATAGAGGCAAATAGCAAAAGAATTAGCTATGAAACTAATGTAAAGTTATTGCTTCTGAAGAAAGGTTAGGAGTGAGAGGTTTTATTCAGAGTACAGCATTTTTATTACAATTCTTGTAACACTATTTGACTTTTAAAAATAAGCACATATAAAATTTTGATAAAATAAAAACTAACTTACAAAGTCATTATTAAAATAAAAATTCTTCCTTTTTCAAAAAAGAAAATATGGAAGAAAAAATAGAGTCATATATGTGTGTGTATATATATAATAGAGTCATATATGTGTGTATATATGTTTACTATGTTTTTTGCTATATATAATATGTTTACTGTGTGTATATATGTTTACTATGTTTTATATATGTATGTTTACTATTCATATATATGTATGTATGTTTACTGTGTTTTTGCTTGTTCAGTTGTTTATATTTCTTGTGTATATATATGGTCAACTGAATTTTAACAAAGGTATCAAGATAATTCAAAGAAGAAGTAAAATGTTTTCAACAAATAGTGTTTGAAGAACTTTATGTGCCTATGGGAAAAAAGTAAACATGAACTGTACCTAACACTGCACATAAAATTTAACATGAGAAGAATTATAGTACTAATTGTAAAAGCTAAAATTTCCCCCAAAAATACATAGAAGAAAATCTTTGTAATCTTGGGGTAGACAAAGATTTCTTATACGGGACTTCAAAAAGCACAAACTTACTTCGAGCTAATAGAAAAACTAAAATTAAAATAAAGAACCTTTATAATATACATAACAAAATCAAAGCAAGACCCCAAAAAGACTAATTTTTTTGGCAACATTTTAGATTCAGGAAGCATGTATGCAGGATTCTTATCTGGGTATATTGCACGGTGCTGAGATTCGGGGTATGAATGATCCTATCACCCAGGTCCTGAGCATAGTACCCAACAGTTTTTCAACCTTTGGCCCTCCCATCTTCCCCCATCTAGTAGTCCCTGGTGTCTATCGTTGTCATCTTTCTGTCCATGCGTCCGCAATGTTTAGCTGCCACTTAAACTGAGAACATGCAGTCTTTGGTTTTCTGTTTCTGTGTTAATTCACTTAGGATAGTGACCGCCAGTTGCATCCACATTGCTGCAAAAGGCACGATTTCATTCTTAATTGTGGCTGTGTGGTACTCCGTGGTGTATATGTACCACATTTTGTGTATCCAGTTCACCACTGATGGGCAACTAGGTTGATCCCATGTCTTTGCTATTATGAATAGTGCTGCAATGAACATGTGAGTGAATGTAGGTTGCTTTTGTTGTGTTTTTGTTATTTTGGTAGAACAATTTGTTTTCTTTTGGATATATACTCAGTAATGGGATTGCTGGGTCAAATGGTAGTTCTAAGTTCTTGGAGATATCTCCAGATGACTTTGCACAGTGGCTGAACTAATTTACATTCCCACCAACAGTGTATAAATATTCCCTTTTCTCTGCAGCCTCACCAATATCTGTTGCTTTCTGACTTTTTAACAATGGTCATTCTGACTGGTGTGAGTTGGTATCTCGCTGTGGTTTTGATTTGCATTGCTCTGATGATAAGTGATGTGGAGCATTTTTTCTCAGGTTTGTTGGCTGCTGGCATGTTTTCCCTTGAGAAGTGTCTATTCATGTCTTTTGCCCTATTTTTAATGGAGCTATTTGGTTTTTGCTTGTTCAATTATTTAAGTTTCCTGTAGCTTCCAGGTATTAGATCTCCGTCAAATGCATCATTTGTAAATATTTTCTCCCATTCTGTAGGTTTTCTGTTTACTATGTTGATGGTTTGTTTTGCTGTGCAGCAGCTCTTTAGTTTAATTATGTCCCACTCGTCAATTTTTCCTTTGTTGCAACTACTTTTGAGGACTTAGAGAAGACTAAATTTAACTAAATCCTGTGTCTCAAGTAAACAAAACTTATTCTTTCTCTTCAAAGTAAGGAAATAAATTGCTCTCTCTTTTGTCTAAATTTACTACAACAGTTATATCTGCAAAATAACCTTTAAATTATATATTTGAAATTATTTCAAGTAGGTGTAAAACAATATTTTAATAAGAAAACTAGATAAATTTATGGAATGTGTGTGCAGTGGGTAAATAACATCTTTTTTTTTTCTTTTTCTTTCTTTTATTTCCAAAACGCTCTAGAAAAACAGAATAATTTTTGGAGGGACAAAATGACTCTATGATTATTATTTCCCACATTCACAGAGTTAGTTAGATAATGTGTAAAGAAATTATTGGGGCCAGGCTCGGTGGCTCACACTGTTATCTCAGCACTTTGGGAGGCCGAGGAGGGCGGATCACAAGGTCAGGAGATCGAGACCATCCTGGCTAACATGGTGAAACCCCATCTCTACTGAAAAATACAAAAAAAAATTAACCAGGCTTCTGGTGGGCACCTGTAGTTCCAGCTACTTGGGAGGCTGAGGCAGGAGAATGGCGTGAACCCAGGAGGTGGAGCTTATAGTGAGCCGAGATCAAGCCACTGCACTCCAGCCTGGGCGACAGAGCGAGACTCCATCTCAAAAAGAAAAAAAAAAAAAGAAAAAAAAATTAAAATATTGTTTCTGATAGTTTTTAAACATAGAGCTTTGTTTGTGTCTTCATGCAGCTACATTTAAGGTCATAAGAGTAAATGAGATCACTGAAGGGAAACCAACCCTAGAAATTCCTTAATATAAGTCATATAAAGAAGAAGAGGACAGAGAAAGGAGCCTTAGGAAGAGCATGCAGAGAAGGATGAAACAGAAAAGTGTGGCATTATGAAAGTCCAAATGAAGAAAATGTTTTGCAAAGGATAAAGTGGAAAGTGTACTTAATGCTTTTGAAGATTTGAGTATATTAACAACTGAGATATGCCAAGATGCTGATAGGCAAAAGAGCAATTTCAGTAAAATAATAGAAACTAAATCTCAGTTGGACACCGTCAACAGAAAACAGAGAGTGGAGAGTAAGAAGTCAGTGGGTTCAGATATAGAAAGTAATGAGAGGCTTTCTTGAGAAGAACAGAGAAATGGAAAAATAGCTGAGAAGGACATGGGATTGGAAATTATTTTTAAGATGAGTGGTACTGGAGTGTATTACACACCAATAAAATTGATCCAGTAAAGAGTGAGAAGTTGATGATGCAAGAAAGAGAGGAAAACTTTCTGGGATCAGAATACCTTGCCAGTCTGAAAGGAATATGAATCACAAGTGAGGAGTCAGTGTTTTATAGGGCTAAAAAAAAAAAAAAAAAAAAAGCAGACTACCTGTGCACATACAGATAGGCTAATAATAGTGGAGAGATGGGAGTTTGTCTGATCGCTCTGTTTTCTCACTAAACCATCAGGAAAGATGATCAGTTGATGTCAAAGGAGTATGTTAGAAATTTAAGATGTAAGGAGATTCCGTATGGTCACCTTTAGAGTGTGAGATAACAAATTTATTAAGGAGATAGAGTAAGATTGCCAGGCAGTGCCAGGTGCCCATTCAAGATCCAAGGTCACTAAATTTGAGACAAGCTGCCTTGGTAGTTCAATTTTCTCCAATTGCTCCAACTGCTCACCTGCTTAGGTAGGAAGCATTGTTGTCAATAATTACGTGTATCCAAGATTTTGGTTTTGCAGTAAATGTTGACAGAAGGAAAGAGAGTAAAGCTTGAACAGTGTTTCTTAAGGGCGTGTACATGCGGTAGACATGGTATCTAAGCTGAAAAAAAAAAGAGTAGATATTATTGAAGTATTGAAGAAGAAGATGGAAGCATTAATGGAATGAGAGACCTCAATGAGTCAAATAATTGCTGAAGTGAGAATACTTTATTTAAAATTTAGTCAAAAGCATAAAATGTGGGAGAGAAATTTTTCTATCATAAAGACACATGTATGTGTATGTTCACTGCAGCACTATACACAATAGCAAAGACATAGAATCAACTCAAATGACCATCAATGGTAGACAGGATAAAAAAAAATGTGGTACATATACACCATGGAATATTATGCAGCCATAAAAAAAGAACAAGATCATGTCCTTTGCAGGAACATGGATGAAGGTGAAGGCCATTATCCTTAGCAAACTAATGCAGAAACAGAAAACCAAGTACCACATGTTCTCACTTACAAGTAGGAGCTAAATGATGAGAACACATGGACACATAGAGATGAACAACACACACTGGGGCCTATTGGAAGGTGGAGGATGGAAGGAGGGAGAGAATCAGGAAAAATAATTATGATTACTAGGCTTGATACCTGGGTGACAAAATAATCTGTACAACAAACCCCTATAACACAAGTTTACCTATGTAACAAACCTACACATGAACCCTTGAACCCTAAACAAAAGTCTAAAAAGTAATAAAAAATAAAATGTGGGAGAAAATAGAATGCTTAAATTTGAGATTTTAGGATGTGATGTAGTTATAGGATACAATTGGAAGTGGCAGTTGTTGAGGTGCAAGATTATTACGGATAAAGCGCTCAAGAATATGAATGACTAAAGTGTTTAATGAATTATCAATATGAATTTTAAAATTACCAAAATGATGGTGGAAAATAAGTCAGTATGAAAGTCCTCAATGTGTTTAAGTGGGAGGAGAGAGTGACTGACAAGTTAGTGATATGAACTCACAGCATGAGCTTAAAAATAGTTGTGATTTTTTTAAAAGAAAAGTGGAAAAGTGACACGGAAGTGGCATTGGGGAACTAAGAAGATAATTACCTGAAAAAGTAGGTCATACAGTGCATGGAATATAGGTGAACAATCATCCTTCATTTGAGATGGTGACTGGGGAGGTGACTGGGGAAGTGATAGCCTAAGTGGCACAGTCAAACTTCAGCTATATCAAGAAAGTTTAGAAGTTGAGGTTCCAAGGAAGTTTACTGCTGTTATAAAACTCAAATCCAGAGGGCATTATGGAGGGCGATGAAGAGCTGGAGATTAGAAATATCGAGAGCATTTTCAGGCTAAGTCTCTGGGTTATCATGGAAAAACTGGAAGGTGGAGACTTCTGGTGGTGACTGAGGTGAATGCTGTCTTGGGGGAGCTGAACAAACAGTTCAAGACAGTCTCTAGAGCTGCATTGTACACTGCAGTAGCCCCTAACCACACATTGCTATTTAAATTACACTCACTTAAAATTAAATAAAATTGGCAGGGTGCGGTGGCTCACGCTTGTAATCCCAGCACTTTGGGAGGCCAAGACGGGCAGATCACCTGAGGTGGGAGTTCAAGACCAGCCTGACCAACATGGAGAAACCCCGTCTCTACTAAAAATACAAAAATTAGTTGTGTTTGGTGGCGCATGCCTGTAATCCCAGCTGCTTGGGAATCTGAGGCAGGAAAATTGCTTGAACCTGGGAAGCAGAGGTTGCAGTGAGCCGAGATCGTGCCATTGTACTCCAACCTGGGCAATAAGAGCGGAACTCTGTTTCATAAAATAAAATAAAATAGCAAATTCACTTCCTCAAACTAGCTACATCTCAAGTGCTAGTTATCACATTGGACAGTGCAGATACAGAACATTTCTATCATTGCGGAAAGTCCTCCTAGTGTTTCCCTAGAGTATTTAGTTGGAAACTGTAAGTCACTGGGTTATTTCTGTGGCTTCTAGTGGAATAGCCATCTAGGGAGAGGCTGTCTGATGGGAATCTGAAGACACAGTGCATGTCGTGAAGTGGCTCATCTCCCAGTAACTCCTAGTGAGTTCGTGGGCACCTTGCTTATTACATTTCATCTTAAGGTGACTCAATAATGAAATGACAGAAGCAGACTGGGAGCTTTTAGCACCTACTGTAGTGTGAAAACATACTAAATGAAAACAAGATCGTATTTTTAAGTTATATATCTTGATACCCATAAGTACTTCCCCAGGAGCTGTTATTCAGCTGCATTCAAATCAAGAATCCTCTGTTTATAGTCCCGTTCCCTCAATTTATCTTCATATTTAATTACTGATTGTGAAACTGAAGATAAAACACATCTACTTTTTCTCCACAATAAAATATTCTCAAAAATGTTCTTTTCTATGTAAAAGTATGTGAGCACAATTCTCTCATTAATTTATATATTGAACAGTTAAAAGGAGAGATAAATCATTATCATAGCCCAGAAAGTAATTTAATATAAAATAAGAATAGAGCAAAGGTTAGCAAAGTTGCGCCCAGCTAGCTTGGGACTTGGTAATAGGTTCACATTTCCCAACAACAAATAAATTGAATCTTGCGTCCTCAAATCACTCAAAATCTATCTAGGCCAAAATGATAGACGCAAACCAAAAATGAAATGGCTCATGCATAACAATTATTAGCCTTACATACACCTTTTTGAGTTTATGTTGCCGGTAAAAAGTTGTAGGAGGAAACAGTGTATTAGTCAGGGTTCTCTAGAGGGACAGAACAAATAGGAGATATATATATATAGAGAGAGAGAGAGAGAGGAGTTTATTAAGTAGTATTAACTCAGAAGATCACAAGGTCCCACAATAGGCCATCTACAGTCTGAGGAGCAAGGAAACCAGTCTGAGTCCCAAGCTAAAGAACTTGGAGTCCGATGTGTGAGGGCAGGTTGCATCCAGCATGAGAGGAAAAGTGTAGACTGGGAGGCTAAGCCAGTCTAGCCTTTTCATGTTTTTCTGCCAGCTTTATATTCTATTTGCACTGGCAGCTAATTAGATGGCACCCACCCAGATTAAGGGTGGGGTTGCCTTTCCCAGAGCACTGACTTAAATGTTAATTTCCTTTGGCAACACCCTCACAGACACACCCAGGATCAATACTTTGCATTCTTCAATCCAATCAGGTTGACACTCAGTATTAACAATCACAAGCAGGAAGAAGACAATGGGATAAAGGGAGCAAGTGAAACGATATTGTGAGACTCAAATATACATGGAGACTATAAAAATCTAGGTTCTTAGTACCTCCTATTTTGACAGAGAACTTTACATTTGTTTCTTTAGTAGCACACAAATTAACTTTGTATGTTCCAATGATAGTTGTTTTCATGATCATGAATATTCTTACAGAGCAGTAGATTCGTATTCTTCAGAGTCCCATAGGGTTCCCCCAGATGCCAGCCAGGAGGGATGATTAATTTTACCTATAATTTCTTTCAGATAAGAAAATTGTTTCCCAAGAGTCCAAAGAAGTATTCTTTTTCAACAGATTCCGATTTAAAATGTGAATTTCTCAATGCCTGCCTTCCCAATGCTAGTTGAAAGAAAGAAAGAGAGGGAGGAGAAGAGAGAGAAATACTATTAGGCTAAGGAATTCACTGTTACGCCTTAAGATTTGTCCCCAAACCCATACATGGTCTCACTAACTCTCAATCCTGGACTTCTGGGAGTGGCTTCACTTCCTAGGCTCAAGGCAGATTTAAGTGGTTTATAAACCCAGCTGGCTAAGAGGCATCCTTTTCCCTAGTTCCACTACCTCCCAAACTTAATTATCCAACAGCAAGATGAGATGAACCCATGGGAATCCACCAAGAAGCTTGATGATCTGGACATAGTCTTTGATATTTCAGGGTGGAAACAATAGGCCCCTGTAAGCACTGACTCAATCTGGGCCTATTCCCAGAAATGAGCCTCCAGTAGCTTTTGTCTTTTCTCCAAGACTAGTGGGGCCACAGGTAAAGATGTCAGCATCAAATGAGAATTTCAAATGTCAGTAGAATTCTAAGAGGGTTTCTCCATCAAGAATCAGTGAGTGGTTTTTTTTTTTTTTTTTTTTTTTTTTTTCTGTCCATCAAATAATGCTATAGATTATATACTATTCCTTGTACCAACTCTATTGGTACTCATGTCCAAGAGTAATGGGAGGCATGGTGGCAGCGGGGTAGGAGTGAGCATATTTGTGTATTGTGGATGTCCTGTGGAGAATAACATGGAGAAGGGCCAGTCTTGAGGCAGAAAGATCTTTAAGAGGTTATTTCACAGTCGCATTAAGACAGGTAGAAATTTGGATTAAGGTAGATGTACAGACCAGGATTGGATTGAGAAATATTTAAGAACTAAACTTGATTGTACTTATGAAAGATTGAAAATAGGGATCATAGTAAATAATGGAATCATATCCTAGTTTGTCATCCATCATACAATTTTTAAATACTTACTACATTTTGAGCATTACTCTAGGAGCTAAAGATATAACAGCAATAAAAAACAATCTTTCCCTGACACCATGAAACATACAACGGCATGTTTTCTTAAACACGGTAGTATTCAAGGAATTATTTGAATACTACAATGAGAGAAAGTTTCTATTTGAGAGAAAGTTCAGTGAACCTAGGAGTATAATTGACTGCTCCAATTTCAGGATGTCTAGACAGTGGGAGACAAATTTAGATGCCTACAGATTGCAAATTTAGAAGCTTAATGGAGATAAAGAAGTCATTTTTATCTTAACTGCATTGTAAGTAAAACAACAGGACTAACATAAAGATAAATGGTGGTTATAGTCAGACTCAATGCCAGGGACCAATGGAGAAAGGACCATTGAAAATTATTTACATTCAGCCAATTTATACATATGAACATGTAGGTCTGTATTTTTTTAAGCCAGAAATCCATACACTTACGTGTAATCTCCTAATTAAATTTCTTAATGTTGGCAACCAATTAATAGTTAACATTTTGAAAACAAGGAATGGTCCCACATTGTACAAGCTGAAAAAATATTGACTAGCCAACAGTAGGCATCTGGATATCCTAGTTTCCAAGGTCTGCCTAGAGATTCTGAAGTCAGCTTTTTCCAGTGTTACATGAGTGAGAATCATCATATATGATGATGAAGGAAAATAAGAGAAACAATAGCATGTTATTATCTAGCAAAAAATGTTCATGTTGAGAAAATGCTTCAGAGTATCACTGAGACTTAGCCCTCATTAAGTGACTCATGAACTAATGTTTGGAGATAGGAGAAAATGCTAATGAATTTAGTTGTTATAACTGTACAGACTGTCCCTGACTTAAGATGGTTTGACTTAATAATTCTTCAAATTTACCATTGTGCAAAGTGATATGTATTCAGTAGAAACCCAATTTCAAGTAGCGATACAACCATTCTGTTTTTCAATAAACAGAATTTAAGGTACAGCACTCAATAAATTACAGGAGATATCCAATAATTTATTTTAAAATAGGCTTCATGTTCCATGATTTTGCCCCACGATAGGCTAATGCAAGTGTTCTGAGCATGTTTAAGGTAGGCTAGACTAAGCTATGATGTTTGGTAAGTTAGTTGTATTAAATGCATATTCAACTTATGATATTTTCAACTTTCAGTAGGTTTATCAGATCTTAATCCCATCATAAGTCCAGGAGCATCACTATTTGGGAAACCTAACATGATTATTGTGTCTTTGAAGTGTAAGATTTCTTTGTATATTCTAGTGGTGTATTTTCTTTACTGTTTGTGGTGTTTTCTTGTTTTCCTTTGTCATTATAGGCATTTCAAAGATAGACTAGAAGAGTTTATATTTAGTTTTGCTGGCCAAACACCAATTAAAAGTGGGCAAAGTATTTGAATAGACATTTCATCAAAGAAGATATACTAATAGTTAATAAGCACATGAAAAGATTATCAACATCATTAGTCATCAGGGAAATGAAACTTAAAACCACAAGACATCATTTTACACCCTCTAAATGGCTATATTTTTTAAAAAACAAGAACAAATGTTGCCAAGAATGTAGAGAAATTTACTAGAAACACTTTTCTGGTAAAATTAAAGATGTTACAGCCACTGCTATGATTAAATTGTGTCCCTCCCAAAATTGACATGTTGAAGCTCTAATCCCTAGTACTTCAGAATGTGAATGTATTTGTAGGTAGGTCCTTCAAAGAGATGACTGGGTTAAAATGAGGCTGTTAGGGTGGACCCTAATGCAGTGTCCTGTCTTTATAAGGAGTAGAAATTTGAACACACTGAAAGATACCAGGAGCGCACACACACAGAAATGCCTATGTGAGGACATAGAGAGAAGGTGGCCATCTGCAAGCCAAGGACGGAGGCCTCAGAAGAAGCCAAACTAACCAGCATCTTCATCTTGGACTTCCAGCCGCCAAAACCATAAGAAAATAAATTTCTGTTGTTTCAGCCAACCAGTCTACAGCATTGTGTTAATGCAGCCAAGAAAACAATATGCAGCCACTTTGAAAAACAGTTTAGAAGCTCCTCAAAATGTTAAACATAAATGTATCATATGACCTGGAATTCTCCCCTCAGGTATTCACTCAGGGGAATTGAAAACAAAAAGTCCACAAAAAGACTCACACACAAATGTTCTTAACAGCATTATTCATAACTACCAAAAATTGGAAACTATCTAAACATCCATCAACTAATGAATGAATAGACATATGTGCTATACATATACAATGAAACATTATTTGGCAATAGATAAGAATGAAGTAGTAATATATGCTTTGACATTAATGAAACCCAAAAACTATCACACTCAGTAAGAGAAGCCAGACACAGAGACCATACATTATATGGTTCAGTTTCTATGAAATGTCCAGAAAAGGAAAATCTACAGAGGCAGAATGCAAATTAGTGGCTACCTGGGGTGAGGAGGAGGAGCAAACACAATCTTATTGGGATGATGGAGATATTCTAAAGCTTATTTAAAGTGATGACTGTACAACTTGGTCAGTTTACTTAAAATATCACTGACTTATGCACTCTCACTTGAAGTGAGAGATGCCTTTTCTTTGTCACCAATAAAGTTAGAAAACAACTCATTAAAGTTATTTAAAAGTTATGAAATTATGCCTCAATATAGTTTTTTTAAGTAATATCACCAGAATAAAAAGAGAGGCTGTCAGGTTGCAGTGAACAAAAATAAACACCACTTTGTGGTAAGAAGGAATGGAAAATTAGTCAGTAGTCTGGTGGGAAATGAATTGAGGAAAAATTATGTCTGATTGCTTTAAGGCTGAAAGGAATAATAGAAAGCCTAAAAAGTAGTATTAAAAACAAAGGAAAATCGCAAAATAAGCCAAAGATACAGTTTGTGACACTAAACAGCATCTTTCCTCTGTGTAATTCTTAGATAATTAAAACCTCAAAGATAGATTTTGAAGAGTGTTGGGACAGCAGAACTGGACATACCTCTCCTAATCACTTCTTGAAATACCTATAGTAACAAGCAATAACATGAACATCACTGTGTTATAAGCTAGCCCTTGCAGTCCTGCTGTGGTCAAAGGTGTGATAAACTCTAAAAGACTAATGAGTCACCAGGCTGTATCTCAGTCATCACTTCCCTCTATAGTGTCTCACATCTATGACCCTATGACAGAGTTCATTTTCTCCCAACACCTCTGTGTCTTTTTTCTGAAATAGTATAAGTTTTAGATAGTAATGGTGACTGATATGGTTTGGCTGTGTGTCCCCACCCAAATCTCACCTCTAATTTTAATAATCCCCATGTATCAAGGGTGGGGCCAGGTAGAGAAAATTGAATAATGGAGGTGGTTTGTCCCATACTGTTCTCATGGTAGTGAATAAGTCTCACAAGATCTGATGGTTTTATAAATGGGAGTTCCCCTGCACAAACCCTCTTGCCTGCCACCATCTAAGACTTTGTTCCTCATTCACCTTCCACCATGATTGCGAGACCTTTCCTGGCATGTGGAACTGTGAGTCAATTAAACCTCTTTCCTCTATAAATTACTCAGTCTCAGGTATGTATTAGCAGCATGAGAACAGACTAACACAGTGATCCCCAAAATTCTACATTACCCAGTATTTTTGGAAGCTAGATGTGGCCATGAAGCTAATATCTGGCTAGTAGGACTTCAGTGAATTAGATTTGACAACTTGTTACTAGAACCTTCCTTGAAGGAAATCTAGTGCATGCTCTTTCTGTTCTTCCCTTTCCCTTTTTTCAACCTTCTTTTTGAAATATAAATACCACTATCTTGGACCATAAGGAAAATTGTGGCATCCTAGAAATGGTGGAACAATAAATCTAGAAGGAGTGTGGTATTTATGGCCTTCTTCAGATACTTCCGAACTTTTACAGGAGAGGGAGAGAGTCTTCATTCTTGGTTAAACTGAAACAAAACACACATAATCCTCTGGCAGCTCATTCTGCTGGGTAGTGGAGGTTCTGGCAGGGAGACTCAGGGAGCCAGTGGGTCTTGTCAGTCAGTTGAAAATAAGTCTGTCGTCTTTAGAGTAACTCAGTCTCTTTAGGGCAGATGACCAGTCTTTCACTACTCCTTCCCCACTCTCTCACTTTCCCAAGATGTCATCTTATTCCCCGAAAGCAGGTCGTTTGTTTGAGAGCAGTGGTGAAAGGGTCTTCCATTCTATGTTCTGCTCTCTGGGTCTTTGCTGTCCACTGATTAAGGTTTCTCATCACTCTGCTCTCTAGACATCAGCTTCTGTGTTCAGAATCCACACTGCCGGTCTCCCCCAGGCTTGAGGTGTCCATCTGCCACCACTACCAGTTGGGTTTGGACACTGTCATGGCGGCTCTGTGTTATCCTGGTCCCGGCCCTGGCCCCGGCCTCTGCCATTGCACCAGGACTGTGACTGCTTCTGCCCCTTGGGAGGCTTCCTGGATTTCTTGAACACTCTCCTTAGGCTGTGGGAAATCAGAATTGACATATATCAACATTCATTTATTGATATACATCTTTTCCCCTCTGATACTATTCTGGCTGGTGACAAATTGTCAAATGTAAAGGGGTAAGCAGAGAACCATCCCAGACAATCTCAGATTCTCCCCCAGTGCTCTGGGGGTTTCTACTGACCGAAACTTAATCACATTTTTCCAACTCACACCTTCTGACCACCTAGGTATTAACAAATTCCTCTGACCTGTTCTTCTGTCTTTCCCTCATTCCCTCATTCTGTCTTTCCCTCATTCCCTCAAACACTCTCTCAGAAGGGTTTCTGTGATTTCCTGGTTATCCCTTTCTCATGTCCAGAGTGTAAAGTAAAGCTCTGGAGTCTGATGCCAGCACCATGGCTCTTGCTATGTTCAGGGAGAAATTGTAATGGAAATACAACTTTTTCCTCTCTTTACAGTCAGGCTCTCAAGACTGCTGTCTCCCTACATCAGTGCTGAGACTGAGTTGATGGATAATCTCCTTTTCTAAGTGATGTCTGTCCTCGCCTTCCCTAGGACTTAATATGCCTTCTTGGTGGTTTAGTAATATCACACTATTAGATTCATTTATAATCGAATCATACATCTACAGAAGCACATCTAGGTGGAAATAAAGGAAGGAGAACAAGATCGTGAATAATTCCAAAATGAGTCATTTGAGATACAGTAGACGACTCCACTCAGAAGCTACCTGCGTTGTGTTCAGAATCTTGGGCACATCTTTAGTTCGTTTGCTCATTCACTTGGTATTTACAATCATGGATGTTTTTATCACAGGCTTTAAGCTTGGTACTAAATAAAGAAAAAAGTCTTCTGACAGCTGCACAAGGAGCTTAATTAGGAACCTCTTTAAGTTTACTTTAAAATGCATAATTGATGTAGAAACATGTAAAGTAGATAGCACCCCTTTAACACCCTCAAAATATTTTCAAAGTTGCTGATTGTCACATTTGTTTCATATCATTTAGAAGATGTCATTTTCTAACTTCTTTTTATCTTAATCCAGTAACACGTCTGGGTTTAATAATTCATTAGAAGTTCTTTGGAACTTATTGCCTGCTGAGTTTACTGAAGACTGATTAGTAATTTTTTCATTTCTAAGTTTTCTGTATATATTTTCCTAAGTGTCCTCTCCTGCTGATTCTAATACTTTCTTATTTGAAATAACATTTTCTCATTTTTTCTGCTTTGACACTGTGCATCTATCAATCATTTTTATCCCTCAGATTATATATCATTGAAATATGATAGCTTGTTGGTTATTCTACATTGTACAGTACCTGTATTAAAAGGACATTAATATTTCAGATAAGCTTTATTCTTTTATCAATAATCACCAATCCAAATCAGGTGTGCATTCACAAACAAATAAGTCACAATTGGGTAAAACATGGACATTGAAGTAAGACTCACCTGGAATTTGAAGTCTGCCTCTATTACTTTCTATCTGATTGAATTTAAACCAATTTTTTACAAACTTAACTTCCCTAAATTTCAGTTTCTTCATCTATAAAGTTGCAATAAGTACTTTCTAGCATTGCTGTGGGGAATTGATGAGAATGAATTGTAAAATGTGCAATAGTGTACATGAAAGTAAAGAGATGAGTTATTAAAATTTTATTTCATTTATTTTCTTATTTTCTTCCCCCTCTCATTTCATTTTCATCAAGTTACGACTAACACACTTTTCAGTGGTTTCATTATAACACATATGGCATTATCTGAGGTATCAAAATAGTTCTTATCCTTATTTTAAGCCCAAGGTATTCTCAATTTCATTGTACCATGTCCATCTTATGTTCAATTGCATTGCAAAGACTCCATTTTAAGAAAAACTATTTAATAAGGCTAATTTTGATCACTCCAAAAGCTCCCTAAATTGTCATTTGCTCACTCCCTACCCCACTAATATCAAAAAGGCAAAGAATAGGCAGTATTGACACATGTAAATCATAACTCTTTGCAAAAGCACAGGTGAATCGTGCATTTTAATTGGAAGACCATTTGTAAAAACAACCTTCTGCAAACCTAGACTAACTCCACCATGATTTAACATTTGCATTTAACTGCTCTAATCTAATGGGTTTTACACGGTAGTTGGCCAGAAACCTGAGGATTTCAACCAGAAAATGTCAATAATATTTGTTTCTAGACAATGCTATATAACAGGTTTTTTTCCAGTATTTGTGTGCCATTTTCAAATTTTTTAAATCACTCTCTGTGATTTCTTGGTTCTTCATAACAGATATATGTTCATTTTTGAAAAATTAGAAAATTCAGAAATTCAATAAGAAGAAAGCAAAAACAGGCTAGATGTCTTTTATAGTCACACATATCTATGTTAAGAGTAGACCCTGGCCTTAGAAACTTGGCATTTTTGTTTAAGTAGCAATGTTTTGAGTTGATATAGTCATGCATCACTTAACAACCAGGATATATTCTGAGAAATGTGTTGCTAGGCAGTTCGTCTTTGTGCAAACATCACAGAGTATACCTACACAAACCTGGATGGTATAGCCGGCTACACACCTAGGTTACCATCCTGTACAGCACGTCTCTGTGCTCAACATTGTAGGCAGTTTTGTAACACAATAGCAAGTGTTGGTGCATCTAAACATGTCTAAACCTGGAAAAGATAGAGTAAAAATATGGTAGTATAATATTATGGGATTACTGTCGCATATGAGGTATGCATATGATGTCTGTTGTTGATCGAAATGTCATACAGTGCATGGCTGTATTCAAGAGCAGGATGGGAATGATAGCAGTTTTCATTTAATAACCCCACCTCTTCCATTTCTCAACTGTTATGAAAGAGTATATTGCTTCTGAGGGAGCGTTCTATGAGATTAAAGGCAAGAGAACAATGGTAAGAAATAATGTCAGGGCAAACATTTAAAATGTGGTAAGGCAAAAGCATTTTGATCCAAATTTTTTCAACAAAATGTATTTAAGTGTACTTAAATTTAAATTAACATTTAATTTGCCCCAATCTTTTCTGAATACAACAGGTTGAACCTGGTTCCTTTAAACAAAATAAGAAAAGACATTATTTTTGCTCATTTGCCATATCTTGGTAAAGTTTTGTTGCTCTATCCAGAAACTGAGAAACTAAATGGTGACAATGAACTGAATAACACATCCTTTTACAAGTCAGGTGGCTTCTAATTATTTTCCTTCAAGAGTAATGAAGGGGGCCTTAAACAAGTTGCCAACTAATAGATTACAAACAAGAATTTTGGATTACCCTGTATTGGTTGCAAATAAATAAAGTAGCAAAAAAATTTAAACAGAATAATTTACATACACACTCTATGTGTCTATGTCTGTGTTTACATTAAAAAAGCATTTATGATAAAATTTTATTTTTGTATTTAATAATTATTAAACTTTTAAATATATTTTTGTTGCTGTGATGAATTATGTAAATAATATGATATAACTTTATTATCTAAAATCTAATAAACATACACATTAAAAAGCTGAAATGTGTATATATACATATATAGTATATGCAAACAATATGTATGTACAAGATGTATAATATGCTTGTAAGCCTATGTGAATTAAATTATTTTGTGTATATATACAGAATTCAGTATGCACATACAGTATTTACCTATGTAAATACATTGTTATGCTTAAATGTTTTTAATTGATTATTCTATTTCTTTGCAACCAATAGTGTAATCAATAACACATTTAATCATGATAATGCATAATAATTTGCATCATTATATATTATGTATTACATATGCACATTATAATGCCTGCCTCGACCTCCCAAAGTACTGGTATTACAGGTGTGAACCACCATGCCCGGCCTTACAAAGACTATTAAAAATGTTTATCATTAAAATTTTAGACATGGAAAAGAATAAGTGTAAGTGGATGAGGCCACAACAGCCTGAGAGCAGCAATTTATGGTACCGATTTCTACATTTCAGAGGAAGGACCTAAACAGACTGCAGAACTTTAAGAGGAGGTAGTCAAATACAATTTTGCAACCTCTTGCCCAATATCTCCCTAAAAAGTATGAAAAGGCTGGGGCTGAAAAAGTTCACTGTGTTAGCCTTGCTACTACAAAAGATGAAACCTAAATTTTAGTGACTTCATACAAGGAAATCCAGTGTGTGTTGGTGAAGTTTCCCTTCCGTCCAAAGACTCTTAGATTCACTTTTCTCCCATCTTTGGCAATTAGCATCTTAACACAAGCCTTCAGGTCACCACCATGAGGAAAGAGAGATAAAAGGATAATGGAGCTTCTAGGGAGCAGGCTTGGAAGTGTTCAAAATTATTTCAACTGACACTCCAAGGTTAGAACCACCAGCCTCATGGTTTTAATCTAGTTGCAAGGAAGGCTGCACAATATACTCCTCCTGTGTCCGCAGAAACAGAAAAATAATAAAGTTAGATTTGCTCAGGAGAGGGGCTTCAGAGAGATTCGTCAGAAATGCCCAAGACTAGAGTTTCCTCATGGCCAGAAAAGATTCAGGTAGATGCAGCTTGAGACCAATCTTCCCACGACGGTGATGCAAAAAGAGAAGTCAACTGTGGGTTCAACTGTATTTCTCCCTAGTGTGGCAAAAATGCACAAGCTTCCTGTGGCAAACAGACACAAGAAAAGATAGATAATCTTAAAGGTTATAAGCTCGACAATTCATGAGGAACCTTAAACACTATTTAAGGGAAAAGGAGAAAAAGTTGCTATATAGTGCAGGTTTGAAGACACCATAAAGGAACATAGTTAAATTGCCTTAGAATTGCACTCTGTTTTTTGCTCTTCGACATAGGCATTACATGGAAATCACCTACTGTTTTCTTCTCCATCTTTTGGAGGCTTTAAGCAAACCTCACACAGAAGGAGTCTCTGTAATATTTTGTGATATCAACCACCCTCAGGAGATATCCAGTTTGCTGAAAATCTAGTCCTTAAAAAGAGATATTCTTTTTTTTAACACATCTTAAATTCATGTTTAAATGGCAGATTTTAAAATACAAATATTTATAACTGTCTCACAGCATGACTAATCGAATTTTTATACTGTTAAGCCTTAATATTTTCTTGCAAAGCTGAGGTAATCTTATTTAATACTGCAAACAGTGTACCCAAGTATAAGGGAATAAAATGCCACAGGAGAGCTGAAGGGCTGAAGCCTTAACTTCTTCCTTTGTTTAGTTCATTTCCTGGAGTAAAAATATCCTGATTATTTATGAAGTGAGAAGGGAAAAGTTCCCTTGGAGTTGGTCTTTCCTTCCTACGGTCCCAGTGTTGTTGCAGTATCAGTGGCAAAACCAGGACTACAAGCAGACCAAGGAGGAACAGGACTGTCAAACTACTGGATGCTGAGACTGAATTGGAAGAGTCATAGCTAGGAAGTTAATTACGAATAGAATCAAGATCATGAAAACTTGAAGTCCAAGTGAGGAAACAGCCTTCAGTCAGGGACAAAGACTTCATGGAGTGCACATAGGCAAAAACAAAAGGGATAGGACAAGTAATAGAGATTAGGGAAAAGAGGCCAGATAAGAGTTTAGGGTTTGTTCAGTGATAAAGAAGCATGGGCTGGTACTTTAGATGAGGAGGCTGGCAAGCTGAGACATAAGCAAAGACAGAGACATAAGCAAAGAGAGAGACCAAAGGATGAGCTCAGTGATCTAGAAACAATGAAAAAGTAGAACTAGAAATTCAGATTCAGAGGAACTGAAATTTAAAGCCAAAGAGAGCTGAGGTGTAAGGTATCGGAATTAGGGACTGGAATTATACAGAATTATGTTAATAATTGTCTGTGTCCCATTCTTCCCTGAGACCTCTGCCCAAGTGCCGCTGAGACAGAGGCTCCAAGATGAGGCTGTTTCTAATGTAGTCCCACGTAAATGGGGTGGAGAAATTCAAGGAAGAGTGAAGTTCATGACAGTATATATATAAACATATAAATATATATATATATATTTGAGACAGAGTCTTACTCTGTTATCCAGTTTGGAGTGCAAAGGCATGATCTCAGCTCACAGCAACCTCCGCTTTCTGGGTTCAAGTGATTCTCCTGCCTCAGCCTCCTTAGTAGCTGAGATTACAGGTGTCTACCACCACACCTGGCTAATTTTTGTATTTTTAGTAGAGATGGAGTTTCACCATGTTGGCCAGGCTGGTCTCAAACTCCTGACCTCAGGTGATCCGCCCACCTAGGCCTCCCAAAGCGCTCCAGAAAATATTTCTTAAAAATAAATTCTGAGTTCTTATTTATTAGAACAGTATTAGTCACAATATCATAGTGAGCTTTTGCCTTTTCCTCCTCTAGAGGAACAAATATTTTCTGTTCAGGTGTCAAGACATCTCTACAGAGCAATTTCATAATAAAAATTGGAGATAATCTTCACAAATGTGAAATTCCATAACATTATCTGGAATTCTGTGGCACTGGCTTCAGACATCTGAAGCCCCGATCAGCAGTGTGATTTAAGAATTAATAATTGTCACCCAGTGTGGAAGGATGTGTCATTGATTCTGATTCAGGTGTCTGAAAGTGAACTCTCTGCCTTCAACTGACTCCAGAGTGGCAACTCACCCTTGCCACTAGAAAAGATGATATTTGAGGAGATTAAATAGCAGCAACCTCAGATATGGTGAGATTCATTTTCTAAAAGCCACACGTCTTGTAGACAGATGAAGCAAAAGCCAGACAGGAGGGT
This sequence comes from Theropithecus gelada, assembly GCF_003255815.1. Classification (NCBI taxonomy): domain Eukaryota; kingdom Metazoa; phylum Chordata; class Mammalia; order Primates; family Cercopithecidae; genus Theropithecus; species Theropithecus gelada. Next base: position 167,240,462 of record NC_037672.1, on the reverse strand, counting down.
TAGACAATAAGAATCTTTACGTATTCTTCTCTATCCCACCACATTTCTGAATTTGGTATTTTGTCATTGTGAAATGTGATCAAGGTCATACTCAGACTCAGAGACTATACATTTATTTTCTTTTTGGAATATGGGATTTTGTGTTTCCCATGTCACCATGTCACTCTCACTACTGGTAAGAGAAAGGATCAGCTCTCTTAGCTAAGTCATCGCATAAGGGGTCAGTGCCCTGTAGACAGGATGAGGGGTGAATGAGCTTTGTATTTCGTTCCGCCCACACCAAGGGAAGGGGATTTTAAAGGAGCTTTTTTAGACCAGTAATGATTATAATCTAAGGCTGAGATTATATGAGAGGAAGACTGGAGATGGGATTCATCAGGTGACAAGAAATGTGAGGGATAATTATCCCAAAGAGGAAGATGATTAATGTTAACAGGCGACAAGAGTACCAACAGGTCATACTCCATAGAGGAAACAAAATTCTCAGTTGCAGAAGTGCTCAGAGAACCAAACAAGGGGGCAGATAAACTGGGAATGCTGAGTGACAGCAAAATTGTTCTAGAAGGGTCTGTGTGAGGAGAATCTATGTTAAGTTTTAGCTTCTGTGCTCAAAAGATTCCTAATAGTGCTGCGTCTGTAAAAGGCCATGAGGGGAATCAGATGAGTGGTGGTTAAGAAGAATGTTAATACGGCCGGGCGCAGTGGCTCAAGCCTGTAATCCCAGCACTTTGGGAGGCCGAGACGGGCAGATCACGAGGTCAGGAGATCGAGACCATCCTGGCTAACACGGTGAAACCCCGTCTCTATTAAGAAATACAAAAAACTAGCCGGGCGAGGTCTAGCCGGGCGAGGTGGCGGGTGCCTGTGGTCCCAGCTACTCCGGAGGCTGAGGCAGGAGAATGGCGTCAACCCGGGAGGCGGAGCTTGCAGTGAGCTGAGATCCCGCCACTGCACTCCAGCCTGGGCGACAGAGCGAGACTCTGTCTCAAAAAAAAAAAGAAGAATGTCAATATAATCTTGACCTATTTTTTTAAAGGAGAATATATCTGTGCATATGTGTAACTGGTATAATCAAAATTTTAAAAAATACTGTTTAAAGACCTACTTAAAGGATGTTGCCAAATTGTTTGGAAGTAGTTCAAGGCTACACAAAATAGCCTGTTTGTTCTTAGCAGTTTTACAAAATAATTCACTGATTTTTTTTCAAAAAATTTCTAATATTTTCAGTAAGCTCTGCAGTTTTCCCTAAGGGTCTTTAAGCTTTCAAGACTACTCATTTGGTTGTCAGTGTAGATTTGTTGTTGTTGTTGTTTTATTTTGTTTTTAATATACTTTAAATTTTGGGATACATGTGCAGAACTTGCAGGTTTGTTACATAGGTATACATATGCCATGGTTGTTCGCTGCACCCATCAACCCTTCATCTACATTAGGTATTTCTCCTAATGTTATCCCTCCCCCAGCCCCCCATCCCCCAACAAGCCCCGATGTGTGATGTTCTCCTCCCTGTGTCCATGTGTTCTCAGTTCAACTCCCACTTATGAGTGAGAACATGTGGTATACGGGTTTCTGTTCCTGTGTTAGTTTGCTGAGAATGATGGTTTCCAGCTTCATCCATGTCCCTGCAAAGGACATGAACTCATCCTTTTTTATGGCTGCATAGTATTCCATGGTGTATATGTGCCGTATTTTATTTATCCAGTCTATCATTGATGGGCATTTGGGTTGGTTCCAAGTCTTTGCTATTGTGAATAGTGCTGCAGTAAACATACGTGTACATGTGTCTTTGTAGTACAGTGATTTATAATCCTTTGTGCATATACCCAGTAATGGGATTGCTGGGTCAAATGGTATTTCTGATTTTAGATCCTTGAGGAATTGCCACACTGTCTTCCACAATGGTTGAACTGTCTTCCACAATGGTTACACTCCCACCAACAATGTAAAAGCGTTCCTATTCTCCACATCCTCTCCAGCATCTGTTGTTTCCTGACTTTTTAATGATCCCCATTCTAACTGGCATGAGATGGTATCTCACTGTGGTTTTGATTTGCATTTCTCTAATGACCAATGATGATGAGCGCTTTTTCACGTGTTTTTGGGTCGCATAAATGTCTTCTTTTGTGAAGTGTCTGTTCATATCCTTTGCCCACTTTTTGATGTTTTTTTTTTTTTTCTTGAAAATTTATTTAAGTTTCTTGTAGGTCAGTGTAGATTTTGGGGAGGAAGAGATGCCTAACGAGACCTCTGAGAACAATCCTAACATCAGACAGCTTCACCTTTGCTTTTATATTGAAAAGAAAATGAAAAGAGTACAAGAATAAAAGGAATTCAACAGAACCCTACCACAGGGAAGCTGGGTCAATTGTTTCATATCTATTTAAGAGGCAGGAAACTGTATAAAAGACTGTACTATTTTACTAAAGATGTGTTATATGTCTTACAGCTAGCTTTCTGGCAGTCCAGGTAGACTAATAGAGAATTCCATGACTATCTTTTCTCTAAAAGTGGCAAAGTGTTATTATTGCACTGTAAATTCATCCACGAACATGCCTCCCAGTCAGGCTGAGAGGCTCAGGTGATCTTAAGATATTATGTGCTTCAGATATCTGTATATCAGCTGACTATACACAGGTCTCTGAAACAGAGCTACATGTTTATGAACTCTCAAGACCTGTACACTTCATCTTGCCCAGTATATTAGTCAGAAAGGTTAAAGTATGCAACAGTAACAACTCCAGACTCTCAAGGGGAGATACTTGGTCCTGAAAATGACAAGTACTAGCTAAATCACAACTTACTGGCCCAAACTAGTTGCATGGCCCTACTCAACCACAGAGGGCACGAAGTTCCATTTTCCCAGTGCCTGGAAGAAGAGAGGAGTCACATAAGCAAAACTATTGACTATGGTGCCCAAAGAATGATCCCAGTTAACTCCAAAGAGCTCACCTTGGATTACGAAGATAATTTTCAGGGTGCTAAGAAGTCTCTGAAGGGGAATTCAGAGCCTCTTGATTCTTCCACTAGAGGGTCACCAGTTTGTTATTGCTTGAAAATAAATAACATATAGTGACAAGATCCATGGCAAAATAGAAATATTTAAAGCAATGTAAAATTCTTTGATAGTCAAGATTTTAAAAGCTATAGATTTTAATAAGAATTTCTGTACTCAAGGTCAATTTGACCTAGGACTTCTTGAGAAAAGAGGAAGTATTCCTTAAGAATAAAAATGTCACAATAGGATTTTAAGAAAAGCAATATTGGTCCTAGTTTTTCATCTAACAATTCAGAGTCAGGAATAAGGAGGTTACATCTTTGGAGTGCTGCCACAATTAGATCAGAAGCATATAAATTGTCATTTGTCACATAAATTGTACACTCATGCTATTAATCCCAAGTTTTCCTAGGTAATTAGTTTATTGAAGAGTATTAACTCAGTAAAGTACAAACAGGTAATGATTTTCCTTTTTTAACAACCATTGACTAACATCATGCTCTGTTGAATCACCATATCTTATCCCCTTAATGGCAACCTAAATAGGTCCTAAAGCTTCCCATTCACTTTTAGTTAATAAAAATTCCAATCCAATTTGATACAATCTAACACTTCAGTAGTATATCAAACACCATATTCAATTTAATGCTCATCTTCTCCCCCTCCCCAGCATTACCCTGGGTTTAGACCAAAGGATTTGGAGGAGAGTGAGGGCTGGGTCACCTTTTGCACTGCTTTTCCTCTGGCACAGCAGCTCAGTAAGATTTCAATCAGGAAATGAGATCCCAAGGCCCCTCTTCCAGATCCCTCTAGTCTTCCTGAGTGATTCTCTTGGAGTGCTCCCTCCCCACCCCATTCCTGGAGTTCTGGATAGTCTCTGCTTACCCATCCAGATCCCTTCCCAGCTCCTCTCTCTGCTCTGGGTCCTCAGAATGCTGACCTCTATATGCTGCTCCAAGGAACTCTTTTGCTCCCTGGCTTCTGGCTGGACCGGTCCAAAAGGAGGCACTGATGGGAGACCAGAGTTTGGAGAAAGATGTTGCGATATGTGTTTCCTTGAGTCATACTGGACCATGGACTGCTGGGGACTGCATTCTTACTCAGAAAAAGGTCCTGCCAGGCTGCCCTCTCACTGGGTCTAGTAACCATTTACTTCCCTTGCTAGTGGTGGTTGCGGCTTCCCACTGTTGCTATAGCTGGATGCTTCTCTGTGCCTTTTGGCTTTCCTTAACTCTGTTCGTACCTTTGTAAATAATCCCTTCACAAATTCCTCCTTAGTTCCACTACATGAGTGTGTCCTCTGTTCACTGTAGGATCCTGACTGGAAATGGGTTGAGCATCTCTTTTCCTGCCCCACAGGAAAGGAGGGAAAATCATCCTATGCTGAGGATTTATAATCTGGACAATGTCCTTCTGTTGACTCTCTCTGCTCCCCTAAATTGTATGTTTATTAAGAAAGGGATAAGATTTGTGATAAAGGAAGCAGGGTCAGATCTGATGCCTCATAATGAGGCTGCAAGAGAGTGTCAGCTTTCAAATGCAAGATGCTTTCCTGAGAAGGTACATCACTTTCTGCTTCTTTGTCCTTAAGTCAGTAATTTTCAATTCTGCAAAGTCTATTCAACATGCTGAAAGACCTGCATGTATCAGTTCGTGTGGTAAAAATTAGAGATAAATGCAAAATGTCACAAATTGATCTAATTTTCTAGAACTGAATATATCTGTAGGTTTGGATCCTCACTATCTCAAATAATCAACAGTTAATAGACACTTGAGGATTTATTTTTTATCTGTCTCATTACCTTTCCAAGAAAATAGCAAGTTATACATACAAAATTCTAGCATTTATTCTCTGGAGCCTTTTATTATGTTTTTAACACACATCCAAAGTCAAAACAGCACTCCCAGGACACTAATACAGAGATTCATCTAATGACATATTTAACAAAATAGCTGCTTTGAGAAAGAACGAGAGCATGATCCTTTGGAGGCATTGTGCTGTGTGTTTCATTTAGTTGTAATAAAACACTACCTGAGAGCCATTGCCAGCTAACCTTATGCTTTATTTGCATTTTTTTAGCTTATTAAATGTGAAGGCATTCAGAGGTTGAGTAAAATTGCCAGCAAACTGTATTTCATGTTGAAGATCAGCAGGGGCCTTTTGGAGGGCTTCAATTTTTTTCTCTGAGTGTCAGGAAATCAGATTATTGCATCCAGCTGCAAGCTGTTTTGATTGAACTGAAAGTCTGATTTAATTTGGTACAAACGGCAAATTACTCCTCTATTTATCCTTGAACTACTTGTACCCACAAAGCGCTATATTTTAGGATGCTCTTAAAAGTTTAGAGTAGAAACATGATTTCTAAAGGTTCCCTCTCTATACCTGGACCACTTGTAAAATTCCAATATATGTCAAGGACCCCAGCAAAGATAACATACATGCATTCTTACACTCCCTGTCCTCATGCTGTTTAGAGAATATGTGTATTGATTCAGAAGTTAGATGCATATTGTGAAAGGCCCATTAAAATTCTTCATAAAATGAAACAAAGTTTAGAGTACTTATTTGTTGATATCGCTTGAAGGGCAACCAATTTTAAGATTATGCTATACTGTAAACAATGCTACTTTGAAAACGCTAAACAATGAGAAAAAAATCAGCCCCTTTAAAGGATAATATTGAAAAGAGGAGGCAACTGTTATATTTTGTCAAATTTTCTTATATAGCACAGCTTTCTAGAACCACTATGCAGAGAAACATATTTAGGAGACACAAAAGAACCTGAAAATCATAGTGTTATTATACCAGACTTTAGAAGTCATTCATAATTTCTGATATTTCCAGCTAAGAAAGTATACAACTTCAAAACACACAGCTTAGGACATTTCAAGCTGTGTCAAAATAAATGATTATGTGGAAACAATGATATTCCTTATGAAGTATGAATGCCATAAAACGAATTGTTGGATGGTCTTCTTTCAAGGAGATTTAAAGTAAGAAAATATCAGTGGTTACATTTAGTTCAATTTAAGGGCAAAAGTGATCATTTTTCTCTATTAACACAATTGTATTTTCAGAGATATAAAACCAGAAAATCTGGGTAGATAGCAATTAACAATATAATTTTCAAAGAATAGAACTTCATACATCTTTTCATTTCTGATGCCAAGTTTGCTTATGTAGTTCGTCCACTCTGCCACCTTCCTTCTATTCAAATCATGCACACTTTCAGCTCTACTACCACTTTTATTCAAGTGTCTTCTGCAAACAAAATAATATTTAATTTCCCTAAACAGATATAGAATTTTAGATTCAATTACTAATTTTCTCCAAGAATAGCATAGTACTGAACACTTTTTCCCATGACTACACCTTGCCATCAAACTACATTGTAAGAGCAGAGGTCAAATATTCCTTTCTTTTCCCTCCCTTTTAAAATCTGTTATAGTGGCATGTTTCATAAATGCTCACTGGATGATCATAAGCATGAGTTATGTGAAGTTTTCATAAGCTTTTGTTGAATGTCTAATGCATCAAATATAACTTTTTTAAAATAAAAATTATTTTGTGTGTGTGCTGTGGTATTCACATCCATTTTTGGAAACTCTCCTATAATATTTCATGTTATATGGTTTTTAAAAATATATGAAATAGGAAATGTGGTTTAACATACGCTTATTGCCTAGAAAATGAAGTTATCCTATTTACACAATATAGAACATATTATAAAGCACAGAAATATGATGTCATAAGGTTTGCATTTGCCTGAGTGAAATTACAGTCTTCTACTTATTTTTAAATCTTACAACTTTTACAATACTCCTGGGAAAATAATGGAAATTACTGAGTTTCATGATTCCTACTGAGTATAGCATTTGAGAATAATATGGTTACTACTCTGACATCTGAGAAAAAAAATCAAATATGATTTTCTGTGAAGGGAATTTCAGGCTAATACATGCTAATAGATGCTGAACTGAACTTATTAAGATAAAATGTTCTTGTAAATCAAATGATAGCCATTTTCTTAAAAAATGATGATAGCAGGTGTTCCAATCTGAACCGTTCATTTGCAGCATGATTTAAAATTAGCAAATGTCAACATGATAGAGGGTTAGTTTCCGAAAATACAGATTACACAGACCATGTTCAGTGCATGCATTGAAGCATAAATAATAATCCTTTATAGGGCTTTCCAGTTTGTACTCTGCTTTCCCATACATAAAATCGTTTGCTGCCTATTACAACTTTGTAACAGAGAAAACAAGAATATTTTTATCATTCTCATTTTTTAGATAAGGCAGTCAGGACTCAGAAACATTTAATGACTCATCTAGGATCACATAATTTATACATTGTAGACTATAGAACACCAGAATTAAAAAGCAAGCTTTCTGATAATTAATTCTATACTTATTTCAACTACAAACCATCTTCAGCATTTTGAATGTTCTACACAGAATAATGGATCCCAAATGCAAGTCATAGCATAGTGTTTATGTGTAGTGCATTAGATGCCACCAAGCGTAAGAAGACAAGGCAGTGGAGAGAAAAGAAAACCCATGCTATTTTCCATTCCCATCTTCCTCATCATTTTCTTAATGACTGATAATTCTTTAATTAAAAAAATGCATTTGGCCTGACTATGCATTTTAATTCTATTCTAATTATAGTCTCCTGATTGATATTTTCACATACCTATTTTTGTCAAAAGTGAATTTAAATATGGTAGAATTTAGATCAGCCTTACATGAGATAGAAAAAGAAAAAAAAAAAAACCTCCATTAAAGCATAAGTGAAAAGGATTGGAGGTGCATGGTGGCTTCTTACTGTGGTTCAATGGATAATGGCCCACTTTGGCAGATAAATGGCCAATATTTCACAAAATTTTCTATTTTCTCAGTGAAGCAAGATATCTCTTCTTTGCACATGGTTCACAAATTACAAATCTGTTCTGGTTGCAAGTAATGTTATGAACTGGATGATTAAAAGAACGTTTGAATGACAATGCTTTTCCTGAGTGCAACCCAAGAAAGAGACCGGAAAGTAGGGAAGAAATACAGACATTATGCAAATTCTAAATTTTGTGTCAGGAAAAAGAGGTAACCTGATACCAATGATTTTGATACAAAGAGCAGGAGATAAAACACACACACAAAAAAAACACATGATTTAATGTGAATGATCATCTGTTACCAAAATAAGAGGTCAGTCTGAAATATCTAGGCCACTGGCTCAACACAGCACACTGTTCAGTGCAGGCCACCCAAGCAGGCAGCAAAGCTTTCAGTGCCAGCAAATCTGAGGAACCTACATCAAGTTTTTGTAATAATTTGAAATTTAGCATTTTAGAAACAAGGTAATGCCAATCAAAACCACATGAGATATCACCTCACACCTGTTAGGATGGCTATTGTTTAAAAATAAAATAAAATAAAACAAGAGATAACAAGTATTGGCCAGAGTGTAGAGAAAAGAAAATCCTACACTGTTGTTGGTAATGTAAGTTGGCATAGCCATTATGGAAACCACTATGAAAGTTGCTCAGAAAATTACAAATAGAACTACCATATGATTCAGGACTCAATATATATCCAAAGGAAATGAAATCAGTATGTTGAAGACATATCTGCACTCCCATGTTTATTGCAGCACTATTCACAATAGCCAAGATATAAAATCAACCCAAAGGTCCATCAACAAATGAATGGCTAAAGAAAATGTAGCGTATATAAATAATGGAATACTCTTCAGTCTTTTAAAGAAAAAGGAAATCCTGCCATTTGTCACAACATAGATGAACCCTGAGGACATTATGCTAAATGAAATAAGCCAGACACACATCCGGGTGCAGTGGCTCACACCAGTAATCCCAGCACTTTGGGAGGCTGAGGCAGGCGGATCATGAGGTCAGGAGTTTGAAACCAGCCACTATGGTGAAACCTCGTCTCTACTAAAAATACATAAAAACTAGCCAGGTGTGGTGGCACACGTCTATGGTCCCAGCTACTCTGGAGATTGAGGCAGGATAATCACTTGAACCCAGGAGGCAGGGGTTGCAGTGAGCCGAGATTGTGCCACTGCACTCTATCCTGGGCAATAGAAGGAGACTCTGTCTCAAAAATAAATAAATAAATAAATAAAATTAAATAAGCCAGACACAGAAAGAAAATTATGGTATGACCCCAATTATTGTGAAATCTAAAAAAAGAAAAGAAAGTCAAACAGAAACAACTAGAATGTACCAAAGGCAGAGAAGGGAAGTAAATGGAGAGAAGTGGGTCAAAGAGTACACATTTGCAGTTAGGGTAGGTACAATGAGTAAATCTGAAAGATCTAACGTACAGCATGAGGACTAAAGTTAATAATATTATATTGTATACTGGCATTTTGCTGAAGTAGCTATTATCACCCACAAAAAAGCAACTGTTGAAGGTGAGGTATATGTTATTTTGCTCAACTGCAGTAATCATTCCACTGTGTATATGTTGTGAAATTAAATAATTCAAACGTAAAGCTGTTAGAACTTTAAATTTCCCTGAGCCCTGGGAGGAATGCGGCTATGTAGCTTGAGACGTGTAGCATGCAGTTGCAACTTCTGCTTTTTCCTGTAAATAATTAGGAATGACCAAGTGGTACCAGAAATAAGACTTCCTCAGAATATTATTTCTCCTCAAGAAATGTTAAAGCAAATTTCCTTGGAATGTAGCAAGTGGTACTAATCAAATTGCTATAATGTGTGTACTGTCCTTGTATGAAAAATGTTGCAACCCTGCTAAAATTGTTTCTGCTCATATAAGTAAAACCTTAGCTTTACCACTTGAGAGCACTGACTCTGTTCCTTCCTTTGGAGTCTGTTTACCAGATGACTATACTCAAGCTTTGCACTTGAATCATCTCTATCATTAATCATATTTTCTGAATCTTATTATTTAAAGTCGACTTTGTACATAAAAGTATCATTTTGTACACATTAAATATACACACTAAAAATGTCTTTTTTTTTTTTTTTTGAGACGGAGTCTCGCTCTGTCGCCCAGGCTGGAGTGCAGTGGCGTGATCTCGGCTCACTGCAAGCTCCGCCTCCCGGGTTTACGCCATTCTCTTGCCTCAGCCTCCCGAGTAGCTGGGACCACAGGCGCCCGCCACCTCACCCGGCTAGTTTTTTGTATTTTTTAGTAGAGACGGGGTTTCACCGTGTTCGCCAGGATGGTCTCGATCTCCTGACCTCGTGATCCGCCCGTCTCGGCCTCCCATAAAAATGTCTTTTAATAAATAGATGCCAGGCACTGTGGCTCACACCTGTAATCCCAGCACTTTGGGAGGCCGAGGTAGGCGGATCACGAGGTCAGGAGATCGAAACCATCCTGGCTAACATGGTGAAACCCTGTCTCTACTAAAACTACAAGAAATTAGCTGGGTGTGGTAGCATGCACCTGTGATCCCAGTTACTCAAGAGGCTGAGCCAGGAGAATCTCTTGAACCCGGGAGGCAGAAGTTGCAGTGAGTCAAGATCGCGCCAGTGCACTCCAGCCTAAGTGACAGAGTGAGACTCCATCTCAAGAAAAGAAAGAAAGAAAAAAAAAATCAGAACACTGTTGGGATTTCTTATAATTTTTATAGATTAGTTTTGATTTTGTTTTAAATTACACATTAGAGGCAACATAATATTTTTAGTGCTTATTAAGAACTCTGCAGGTCTTAATCCAGCCCTACTGCTTTTACCGTTCTTCATTCCTTGTCTTGAAGTTGAAACATTTTCTAACCAAAGAGAGAGCATCCATAAATTAGTGTTAGAACCTTAGCCAATAAAAGAGTGGGATTCCCAAGTAGGACTTCAGTTCCTAATAAGTCACATTTGGAACAAGAGGAGTAAGTGATGAAAGTGATGAAGACAACTTTAACATTCTCCTTGGCTTGACTACATTTTAGACAGACTTCTTCTGGACTCTAGAGACTGACCTCCCTTTATTTACAGCATTTACTTTAGAAAACTTATAATTATTAATTTTTCCTGTCCTTTCATGATATAAATCTTTTTGCAAGCCTCTTGCCAGTTTTATAACCCAGGACCATCTTTCTCAAAGATCTGGGAGCTATCTCTTTGAAATATAATCATCAAGAAAGAGAGTGCCCCTATCTTCTAGTCTCTGTGGGAGGGTACCTAACCTCCATGGGTGCCAATCAGCAAACACAGAAAAAAAATTTGCAAACTCAAGAATAATAATATGCTAAACATATCCCATGGATCAGCCTTGCCCCTAACTTCCTCTAACAGTACTTTTCCACTAGCTCACTCCACCCTGAAAAACCCTCCAACCTTTTACTGAGTAAAGTTGAATGGATAAAAGGATATAGAAAATGGTGAAACTTGCTGAAGCTGGATGAGTGATGTATAAAGTTACTTCTTTCTTAATAGGCTACTTTTAGAGCAATTTTAGGTTTGCAGAAAACTTGTGCAGAAAGTACAGATAGTTCCCATATACTCTCTCTATCCTGCCTTTTCATCCCACAGTTTCTATTATTAATTTCTTGCATTAAGTTACTATAATTGTTACCATTGAAAGGCTAAAATTGATACATTACTGTTAACTAAAGTCCTTAATTTACGTTAGGACTCACTCTGTTTTGTGCAATTTCAACAAATGCATACTTGTCACATATCCACCAGTACAGTATAATATAGAATGGCTCTGCCACCTTAAAAAATCCCCTGTGCTTCACTATTCATGCATCTCCCCTGACTCAAAATCCCTGGCAACCGCTGAATTTCTTTTTACTGTCTCTATAACTTTTCCTTTTCCAGAATGTGATATGATTGAAGTTATACAGTATATAGCCTTTTTTAAATAGTCTTTATTTTTTAAATAAACCATTTTGCTCATCAGCTAAATCTTCTTTTTTTTATTTTATGTTTATCATTTATTTCTTTAATTTTTTTCTTTTATTGTACTTTAAGTTCTAGGGTACATGTGCACAACGCACAAGTTTGTTACATATGTATACATGTGCCATGTTGGTGTGCTGCACCCATTAACTCGTCGTTTACATTAGGTATATCTCCTAATGCTGTCCCTCCCCACCTCCCTCCAACCCGTAACAGGCCCCAGTGTGTGATATTCCCCACCCTGTGTCCAAGTGTTCTCATTGTTCAATTCCCATCTATGAGTGAGAACATGCAGTGTTTGGTTTTCTGTCCTTGTGATATTTTTAGAGCAATTTTATGTTCACAGAAATATTGAGAAGAAGGTACAGAGATTTCTCCTGTATACCCTGACCCTATACATGCATAGCCTCCCCCATTATCAACATCCACCACTAGAGTGTTAAATTTATTACATTGTTGAACCTATATTGACACATCATTACCACCGGGAGTTCATAGTTTATACTGAAGTTTACTCTGGGTGTTATACATTCTGTGGATTTGGGCAATTAATATGGCATGTACCTACCATTATGGTGCCACATAGAGTAGTTTCATTGACTTAAAAATCCTCCGTGCTTTGCCTATCCATTCCTCTCTCCCTGTTAACCTTTGGCAACCACAGATCCTTTTACCGTCTCCATCATTTTGCTTTTTCTAAAACGTCTATGACTAGAATCATACATTATGCAGCCTTTCTAGATTGACGTTTTTTCACTTAATAATATACCTTTAAGTTTCCTCCATGCCTTTTCATGGTTTGCTAGAACATTTCTTTGATAGATCATTGCTGAATAATATTTCATTGCATGGATGTACCACAGTTTCTTTATCAATTCACCTATTAAGATACATATTGAGAGACAATAGGTATCTCTGGTTTTCGGCCATTATGAATAAAGCTTCTGATGCAGGATTTTTTGCTCCTTAGCTCACCTAAGTCTGGGTTCTTGTCTCACAACCAGGAAGAAGTAGGCACACAGACACTCGAAGAGTGAGTGGAGTAGAATTCATTAAGCAAAAGGAAAGCTCTCAACAAAGAGAGAGGTCCTGAAAACAGGCTCCCAGTTGCCCCCTTCACAGTTGAATACAAGGGCTTCTACATATCCAAGCTGATGGGGCTGGGTTCCCAATTTGTATAAGGTGCAAATTCCTGGTGGCTCCATCCCATCCTTCCCGTGGGCATGCAGGCCCTTAGTCTGAGCCACTCCATACTGGTTTATTTCCCTTACTGCACATGTGTTAAGGAACAGAATTTTCCACTGTGGGCATGTTTACGCAACCCCCCCATTCACCACCCCCATGCAAGTTCCTTCGTCTGCACAAAACATCTGGTGTAAACACCTGTGGGTTGCGTGGGAGATTCTCCAGGGACCCTTCCCTTAATGTCTGCCTCAAGCAAGCTGGCTAACTCCTTTCACTTCTATAAACATTTGCATGCCAGTTTCTGTGTGACATAAGTTTTAACTCATTTAGGTAAATACTTAGAAGCATAATTATTGGATCATATGATAAGGCTGTTTGGCTTTGTAAGAAACTGACAAATTGCCTCCAAAGTGGCTGCGTTATTTTGCATTTCTCCCGACAAGGAATGAGAGTTCCCGTTCTTCTGTGTTGTGTCTAATTTTTAGTATTGTGTAGTGATATTTCGTTGTTTTTGTTTTTGTTTTAATTTCTGATTTTCTAATGCTGAATCATTTTGAGAATCTTACTACATAATTATTTGTCATCTGTGTTTATATGTTGAGGTGTCCATCTAGATACTTTGCCCACATTCTAATTGAGTTATTTGTTTTTTATTGTTCAGTTTTAAAAGCTTTTTTGTGTGTATATTTTGGATACAAGTCCTCTATCAAATATGTGTCTTATAAGTATTTTCTCCCAGTCTACAGCTTTTCTTTTCATTCTCTTAATGATGTCACTCTCAGAAGTTTTTAATTTTAGTAAAAATATTAATTTTTTCTCTCATGGGTTGTGCTTTGGTGTTGTATGTAAAAATTCTTCACCAAACCCAAAGTGATCTAGATTTTCTCCTGTTTTTTTTTTTCCAGAGATTTATACTTTTCCATTTAGACCTGAGTCTATATACTATCTTAAGTTGATTTTAGTAAAACATGTAATGTCTGTATGTATATTTACTTTTCTTACATGCAGCAACACAATCGTTTCAACATCACTTCTTGAAAAGACTTTCCTTTGTCCCTTGAATTTCCTTTATTCCTCTATCAAGAATTAACTATTGACTATATTTGTATGAATCTATTTCTGGGCTCTCCATTTTGTTCCATTGATCTACATTTCCATTCTTTCACAAATATCGGGCTGTCTTGATTATTGTGGCTTTATAAAAAGTCTTCAAGTCAGGTAGTGTTACTCAAACTTTGTTCTTCTTACATGTTGTGTTGACAATTTGGGTTTCTTTGTCTCCCCATGTAAACCTGACAATATTGAGCCTTTCAATTTATTAACATAGAATATCCCTTCATTTTTCAGATTTTTTAAAATGTAGTTTTCCACATACAGATCCTGTACATATTTCGTTAGAAATATACCTAAGTATTTATTTTATATTTATTGGTGTTATTGTAAATAGTATACTGTTTTTGTGTCAAATTCCAATTGTTCATTGATAATATATAGTAAAACAATTGATTTTATATATTAACTTGCATCCTGTTAAAATAATCACTTATTAGTTAATTAGTAAACTAGTTACTTATTACAGTATATTAACATTAGTTAATATAATAATTTAGTAGGTCAAGGAATCTTTTGTTGATTCTTTGGGATTTGCTATATAAACTGTAATGTCATCTGAAAATAAAGATAGTCTTATTTCTTCATTTCACCTGAAAACAAAGTTTAATGTCTTCATTTCAAATTTGTATACATTTTGTTTTTTTGTCTTCTCTTATTGCATTGCTAGGACTTCCAGTACAGTGTTGAATAGAGGTGATAACAAGAGGAATCTTTGTTTTACTCCTGATCTTAGGAGAAAAGGGTCCAATTTCTCATTCTTATGTATCATAATACTGGTAAGTCTTCTGTAGATGTCATTTGTTCATCTGTAGAAGTACCCCCAATGTCAAGATTTAAATAAACATTATTGTGAAAATATATTTTGAATATTGTCTTTTGTTCACAATAATGTTTATTTAGACACTATAGCACATAGAGCATATGGTTTATATAGTAAGCAAAGTACTTTCAAAATGCATTTAAGTTGTTTTCTCTTGACAGCTTTCCAGTAAGAAAAAATAAGCTTACAACTATTTCTTTTTTATTGCTAAAATAACTATTTTTACTTAAATATTTCTTAAAGAGGTCACTTAAAAACTAAAACTTACAGCCAAAATAATCACTTACCACATAAAATATAGCTAAACTTTCTTGGTCCAGAGCATTCCCTTATAATACTTTGAGAAGTAATAAAATCCTGGACTAACAACAAAAATATGAGTAACAACTTAATTTCTAGGTACAAATGCAATTTTAGAAACCAGAAATCTGTTGGTTATATAAAGCATGAGACTGGATTCTAAAAACAGTAGCCATCTTCTCTTCAGAAATTCCTTCCTTGCGAAATTCATACTCCTGATCTTCTATGGTGTCCCACATATTCAAGTTGTGCAAGTATTAGCTGCCTACGTGAGCAAGACTGCAGTACTTTGTATTAAGCTAGAAGCAGCTTAATTTTGTCAGTAGGAAGATTCTTCCCTTTCAAGTCTGTTTAAAAGGAATAAGCACATCTTTTAACTAAACAATAGGAAAAAGATTGAAATGTATAGGGTAAAGTAAAATGGTCTGGGGTTTAGGTCCAACTTTCAGACTCAAAAGTACCATAGTGCATTTTCAAAATCTATATATGTTTCAAATGTGTCAAGCAAATAACGAAAGCCTCCTTTCCTGACACACAAACAATTGGCATATGATACCATAAATGTGATCACAGACCTAAAACTCATACCATGTTAGTGTTCATCTAGGCCAAAGAAGTCAGTAAAGGGTTAACAAATTCCTGGCAATTCAAAAACCTCTGGATTAAATGAAATAAAGATGCAAATTATACTTATCCAGTCTTGGAAAAAATTGAGACACTACTTCTCAAAAATGTAAAATGTACAATACTTTATTGTCTGTGCAGCTAAATGGAGAAGAGCAGAAAAGATGGAGGTGTGGCCAGGAGTCCCAGGACAAGGCTGAGGTTAATGGGAACTAGTTGGACATTCCTATTAGCTGTTCAGTGAAGACACGGTTGTCCGCATGTGAACCAACTGACACCGGAACAGACTTACACAGCTAGTCTGTTCTTTGCTCTTCTTTCTGAGAGAACTGCCATGAAAGCAGTTCAGGAAAACAGCATCCATCCTTTTCTTTAAGATCTCCAGAGTGTGACTCCATCTAAGCTCTCTCAGTAGCTAGCACGCACCCCAAAACCTTCACCTCTACTGCATGATGTGAGGCTGCCTATCAGTGGTGCGGTCTTTAATTTTAAAAGGTTACACATGACATTTTCAGAAGGTGAAACGGAGCAAAATGTGACTTACTAAAAAGAGAATTATATGTATCCTTCAAAGTGAGCATAGGTATAAATTAGAATATTATGTCTTCTAGCATTTCATGATACTCAGAGCAAATAAAACTTTAAAGGAGTCACAAGTCTCTGCCTATTACACATTCATCAAATAAGAAACTGAAAAAATATTCTTATACTTAAATATCAGATACCTGGAATGTTTTAATAGACTTTAATCAATTTCAAAATGGCACTTATCTGTGAAAAAGATAACAAGTCTTCTGAAGCAAAATACAATCAACAGAACAGAAAGATTCCTTTATGCTGCTGTTTCTTTGATAATTTTTACACAGCCCACAAACTTTTCACAATGAGCTCTCAATAAATCTCAGTTTCTAGATGGCCCCAGCATGACAATGGATGCTGAGCTATGGGTCCCGGAAAAAAATTGATCCGATCTTGAGAATCAAGGCAAGCTGTGTAATCCTGGATCTTAGGTTGCTAGTTTGACAGAAATAGAATTTATTTGCAGGTTTCTGATCTCTTACTGGCTATAAACAATGTCAGTGAGTCTAGGCCCCTCCACGCTCCATCAGAGGTATAGCTGAGAAATAATTATCTGTGGATTCTGCCTTATTATTTTCCTGCATCAAGGAATCCTGCTTGTTTCTCCTGATTATGGTTGACATCCTGAATTGAATCTTCTTTGTTTCTAAACACCATGTATCACCACCTGTTAACAGTATTCTAGGTCTATTCTACTTAATAGTCATTTATGAGTTTAACTGGAACAAATTTCCAAAGTTCAACAAGGCAGAATGGCCAGGGCAGCAAAAACTGTAGTGTGAGCTCGAATCTTAGGAAAAGGTTATTTGCCTTCTGCCAAATTTTAGTCACCACTTTGAGTTTATTCTTGGAAGGTGATAATTTCTAATTTCTCTATGAATTGCAAATGCCAGGAGTACTGGTCCTCAATGTCACTCTATGAAAAAATCATCATCAGGGCTTGATAAACATGCAGATCCCATACTCCCTAATTGATGACTCAACTCCATAGATCAGAATCAGAGTCCAGGAAACTGTAAGCTGAACTCCTATAGGATATTTGTAGACCATTTTGAGAAATGTTGGACACTCCTCGAGGACAGATAACTTACTTAATGGATGCTTTGTAAACATTTGCTGATGAGCAAATATTAAAATATCCGCATTACTTACTGCTATTGGCAATTATGAAACTAGCAGGAAAGGTCAGTTTGCCACAAGTATTTTTAAGAACAACTGTGTGTTTAGCTAAACGTTAAATTTTTTGTAATTCTGCAATTCAAACATATCCTTTATTTTAAAAGTAAGTGCAGGTAATGTCCATGAGCCTAAACAATGCCTCTAAGATCTAATGTAGTCAGATCCATGTGTGTAGAAAAACAATCAACAATAAGTTAAAAATAATGAATAGGGAGGAAAGAAGTGCATAGAATATTTTTAGATTCCTCCAAAGAACATGAACTGCTTTACAAGCACAAATAAAATCTGAATTCTAATCTAAGTGTCAACCATTTTCATGGGCATATATGATTACTCTCTGGAAGAACTGAGAAAAGAATAGAATGGAATGTCTGGGTGAGAAAACAGATTTTCTTTTTTCTAGAGAAGCAACTTAAACTTTGGAACATTCTCTTCTCTTGCTCTTGTAATAGTTCACACAATATCTCTTTCCAAGTGCAGCTCTGTATGCTTGCACAAAGCAAAATTTCACTACAGTATTTTACTACTCCTAGTATAGAAATTATTTCTACTCAAGAAAGCCTGCTTTGGAAGCATATGTTCTGTGCATAGGAATAGAATTGACACCCTCTCCTCACCCCACAATTTACCAAAAGCATATCAAAGGCTTGTTTTCCAACTCTGGAGCATCTCCCTGGGACTTACTGAAAGTAACTGATACTGTGCTATCCTAGAAGTTTTATAATATTAGGCCGATACTCTAGATTGATACTATGAAACATAATGCAATACCATGTTACTTACTTAACTGACCTTCACTTAATCAACTGGCTGGATTAACTCAAGCTCTCTAGTCTTCCCTTGAAACTTACTGATTGCCACCTACAGCATGCTGGATCTTGTGGCTAGAAGCCTAATCTTCATATTCCTGTGCACTGCTGCTCCCATCTGTTGAATTGAATGCTTGCCAGAAATCAGTTTTATTTATTCCCAAATTTGTTTTTGCTGGTTTTATTTTACATTGTAATTATCTATATTAATTAATGATTATGTAAACTGATGAAACAGGAGTATGAAAAGAGAATTTATTCCAAGAATACTAATTTAAATACTTTGGTTAAATGCTTTTACTAAAGGTGAGTCACTGAAAACATCACAAGCTCATTTGGGAACAGGGCAATGTAAAAGTTGTAAGAAAGTCATAGAAATTGAGAAGGATTCTATCCACTGAGCCCACCTGGCAAATGTTCTTCCCCCACTTTAAGGAAAGGAAAACTGGGAATAAAGGACAGTGAGTGTGGTCTACACAAGGAAGACAATTCGGCAGTCCAGCCAGTGACCTCATCCTCAGAGAAAAGGATTTACTCCCACGGAAAAAGAGCAATGATCTTTGAACAAGTACCCCAGGAAATACGTATATATTTTTAAAATAAAATAAATTTTAAAAATTTTAGAAATTATAAGGCAGGGCGTGGTGGCTCATGCCTGTAATCCCATCATTTTGGGAGACCAAGGCAGGAGAATGACCGGAGCCCAGGAGTCTGAGCCTGATCTGGGCACTATAGTGAGACCCTGTCTCAACATGCAAAAGACATATTTTTTTTTTAATGAAAAAGATTCCTAAAAGAACTCAATGTATATGTAATGTATGTTCTAAGTTAAGATATGCATTGTCATGTATTCTAAAAATTTCATAATACAGGCCAATCATTTCTTTATGATTAGACACTTTAACTGATGTTTTGAACTAAATTAACTGACCAGCTACCAATGCTAATTATGTCAGATGAGAGAGTTGTAGTTGTACTATCATCACGACATCAATAACAACAAAAACCTCTCTAGAGATGAGGTTGCAAGCTAGCAGTCTGCAGGACAAATTCAGCCAAGAGAGGTATAGAATTTGGCCTGTCAAATTATAAAACAAAAAACAATCAGATATTTCTCATAAAAATTTAAGTCTCCATCTTCTCTTAAGAAATTAGATCAGGCAACCCTGGACTTGAAATCTCATTTGGCAGCACTAGTGATACCTGAGCAGCCGCTGCCCTCTTCAGAAAAGGCAACAGATCTCCCGCGAAATCCTGTCTTCACCTCTACAATCAGTCCAGCTCACTCATTCGCCTCACCTGCCTGCTCCCCACAGGCATCCCCCTTACCTGCCTGCTTCCCACAGGCATCCCCCTTACCTGCCTGCTTCCCACAGGCATCCCCCTTACCTGCCTGCTTCCCACAGGCATCTCCCTTACCTGCCTGCTTCCCACAGGCATCTGCACTTGCTAATCATGCTCTCAGGCCTCACTTGTGAGGAGTAAAGATTTCTAATTCACCTACGCTTTTGCTAAGAAAAAGCACCCTCCTTCTCAACTCTGCAAGTTTATTGAATACAGTTTTTCTCAATCTTCCATGTAACCCTGTGAAGACGACGCAAACATGCATATTCACACAAATAGAAGACAGTGCTTATTCTTTCAGAAGCTAAAAAAATAACATTTATTTAACAAGAAAACACATGCCATACCTAAACAAATACTAGATACTTATGCTTTCAGCTACTGCAAAATTTACAGACTGAACCAAACAATGTAGCACTTAATTCCACATTTCCTTGCTACCTCAACTATACTAAAATCCCCTTGAAGAAAGAATATAATAAATTATTTTGAAATCCCCACATCCCCACCACATATTTGTAGGAAATTTATTGACATAAAATAGTTAAGAGATCGAACAGTGATATTTGTTAATTTTTCAAAAAAATAAAGCAAGGTTTGAGATGTGAAATGGAAGGTCAGTTCATATGAAAAGTAAAATGGTGCAGTGTATTCTATGGATGGTAAAAATTTTCACCTACTGGGAATGAAATCGTTAGTTCCCTTCAATATTTTGAGAACTATGTGTGAAATGGTAGCAAATGACAGATTATGATAGGCTTTGAATGTCAGACGTTAGATTTTATCTTGTATGCAGTAGGGAATGACTAGAGATTTCAGAAGCATAAAGATAACATGAAAGCAGATATTTCAAGAAATAGAACTGGTAACAGTATGTAACATCAGCCTAATTGGGGAAAGAATGTAAGTAGGGAGATTAATTGATTGGCTGTCACAGTAGAAAGAGTGCCTGTATTAAAACAAGGCCTGCAGGAGGAATAGTATTTGTTGTTATTTTAATTATTTGAGAAGTAGTCGAATGTAAATATTGGCAGGATCAGTGGCATTGAGTATGGGTAATGAAGGAAGAAAAGCCTCAAAGATAATGAAAAGATCTAAGTTTTCGGAGGTTTCAAACTAGTGTCATTGTAGACAAAATGTACGAGAAAAAGAGTTACTTTGAAGAGAGCACAATGATGCATTCAATTTTGAAGAATAAAGTCCTATTTAAAAGATGTCAAGAGAAACTACTAAAAATAAGGTAGCTGCAGGGAATAACAGCATCATGACTTTCCTAACTCTTTCAAATATCAGTAAGTGAAGTTCCTAAAAATCCTAGGAATAATAGATTAAAAAATATAAAAAGTTAATTATGGGCACTTAAAAGTATGGGTACTTAAATTTCAGTGACAACTAAAATTGAATTGGAAATCTAAGATCTACCACGTTTTTCAAAAATATATCATAGGCTGAATAGGATTTTTTGGAGGCCTTGTGGGATGATCTTAGTTACTTTTAAAGACTGAAACAGTCAATAACCAGTCTAATAACTACAGTAAATCTTCACTTACCATGGATAGCCCCTTGGAAACTGTGACTTTAAGTGAAGCAACATATAACATAACTAATTTTAACATAGGCTAATTGTTATAAACAAGAGTTAGGTTCCCAGCATAATTCTGGTCACAAAAACATCACCAAACTTCTGCTAACAAAATGACCATGAAATCTACAGAGGAATAAGAAAGGGAAGAATTTTCTTTTCAGAGTAACAGTCTGCAGACTGGGGACTGTAGCCTCCTGGGAAGGTAGGCAAATACTCCATAGAAGGGAAGGAGGTAGCAGCAGTTAAGCCTTCCAGGGTCTCTCTTACATGTACATTCCTCAGGCTTGGGCAATGTTATATAAATATTCATGGACAAAGTCTAGTGCATGCACGATGAGTTAATGTATATGTGGTACATCCCATTCACTTTGGGACAGGGTTTTGACATTAAAATGACGTGGAATTTGGTTCTTTATATCAAAAGGTGTACTATTGAACACCAAGACATTTAGACATTTTGTGCACAGTCTCTGTAAGCCAGCTGGAGCTGTTGACACTTCTAAATAAAAACAAAACACTTCTAATATTGAATATTAACTAACTAGGCTATATATACACTTAAGAATGATTAATCTGAACAACTAAGATAATTATTAATCTTCTTATTCCAGTTCAGGGTTCTGGGTGGCCAGAGCCTATCCTGGCTGCTCGGGGCACAGTGTGGACACCAGCTCTGGAAAGGACACCGTTCCATTGCAAGGCTCAGTCAGACACACCCACACTCACTCAGGCACATCGGACACACCAGTTCATTTAACCTGCACAGCTCTGGGATGTGGGAGGAAACGGAAATACCCAAAGAAAATCCACTGTCTCCACACTGACATGTCTCCACACTGGCATGGAGAGACTGTGCAGACTCCACAAGACAGTGTCCCCAGATAAAATTCAATATTTTTTCTTATCAATGTCATAAGGAAATGCCGTTGTTTGAGGACCTGCTGTATGGCCTCCATTGTTATTTTCATGGCCATGAAGATTGGTCATACAAAATAGGATCGATCAAATCTATCAGTAGAGATACTGTAAATAATAAATTATCTCCCAGACAAAATCTCTGGTAAGAATTTTGGAATTTGAGGAAGTTTACCTTTTACCTATAGTTGAATTTAAAATTATATTGAAAAGGATAAACAAGAATCCAAGTTATCTACTATACAAATCTATCCCGGCCCGCGGGATCGTCACTGCAGGCCCTGGAAGAGGGGGTGGGAATTTGGGGAACAAGAGATACGAGAAATGGAGACAAGACAGTGCTCTGATCAAGTCTCTCTCTTTTTTAATGGCGGTAATGCAGTGCCTTATATACACTTGGAGGGGAAGGGGTTGGGCCAGAGGCGGAGATGATCTCATCACGGAGGGCGTGACCAAGTAGGTATTGGTTTCTCTGGTCAAACGTCATGTGGCGCCTGTGCTGTCAGGTAGCAATTTTCGCGGGCGCGGGAAAAATGGGTGAAGAAGAAGCAGGAAGAGTGCCATCTTTTATGAGGTATTAATACAGGGGAAAAGGCAAAGATAGGGAGGAGGTGTAAGGTGGAAATGAATAAAGCTCAGGCATTTTTAATTGTCAATTATTATTCGCTATGGCCGGGGCGTGCAGCTCCGGACAGGTCCCCCTTTTAATTGTTTTATGATGAGAAAACGACCCCTCGGGAACTGCGCCTGTCTTAGGTTGGGTCAACTCATCCCCACCTTCTAGGCCCGTCATGGGATAAGGCAGCAGCAAGGGCGGCCCTCCTGTCTTAGGCTCCGGTGGAGATAGTGTCCTCTTACCCGTCATTGACTGTCCAGTTCAGCACACAGGGGAGGTGGTCTTATTAAGGCAAATAAGACTCACCATTTTCAGTCATCTCAAGGCGATGATAATGGACCTGTATAGGTTTGGCCTGGAAGGCCTCGATTTGTTGTCTGACGAATGCCATAAGCTTATTAAGGATTATAGGCCCGAGAGTGAGGAAAAGTAGAAGAGTAAGTAAAGGACCAAGAAATGGCAGGAGATAGGGGAGGAGTCCATTGAGTCCCGTCCACAATGGATTGGCAGCCAGGCCCTTTCTGCGCTTTTCTAGTTCTTGTAAAGTCTTTATCTTATCTCTGACGATTCCGGATTTGTTGGCGTAAAAACAGCACTTTTCATTTCCATGACTGGTCTGGCATTAGGTAAGCTGTCTTGCCCGAGCAAGTCACCTGGGTAATTCTGTCTGATGGAGGTTCAGATATTTGTCTCCCTCTGCAGTCACAAGGCTGGCCGTATCGTTTTCGTATTAATTCTCTTGCTTTACGAGGGTCACCAAAACCTGCATAGACTGTCACTATGCTATATAAAGCGATTACTTTCCAAAGGAATCTCATTTTAGGCTTCATTTTCTGAAAAACAAAAAGGAAGAAACTTCTCAGGGAGATTTATCTTCCCTGGACTGACAATGGTTATGATTTATTTGTCTTACCAATCTTTCAGGCAGCCATCTGGCTGCATCATTTTTTTGTGAGAAGATGCATACTGAGCCTCTTCCCCAAATTAAAACTGGATCGGGGCCATGCCATGAATTATCAAGTGGGTCTTTCCATTTTACCATTGCAAACTGTTTTTGAGATTCAGGATGCCAGAAACGATCGGCAGCAGATTTTCCATGACTATCCAAATTTTAAAAATTAAGGATAAACAGGGCATGATTGAGTATGTTTCTAGGGGTACCCTTCACGGGGTACCAGCTCCCCCCTTTTAATTTTGTGATAACAGTTTTTAATGACAGATGAGCTCTTTCTACTATACCTTGTCCTTGGGGATTGTAGGGAATGCTTGTGGTATGTTTAATTTGTAGGGTATTGCAGAATTGTAAAAAGGTTTTGGCTATATAACCAGGGCCATTATCTGTTTTGATTTGTTTGGGTATTCCTAAAATAGAAAAGCAGTGTAATAAATGAGCTATGACATGTTTGGTGGCCTCTCCTGTTTGGAGAGTTGCACTAATGAATCCACTATAGGTGTCTATGCATACATGGATATATTTTAGTTGACCGAATTCTAAGTGGTGAGTAATGTCCATTTGCCAAATTTCGTTGGGGATGAGTCCTCGGGGGTTAACTCCCAGATGGGGAACAGGTAAATATGTTATGCAATTGGCGCATTGTTTAACTATTTGTCGAGCTTGTTCTCTGGTAAGTTTCAACATAAGCCTTAAGGTTTGGGCGTTTAAATGATGTAAGGCATGTGCTTTTTGTGCTTGTTGTAAATTGTCTGTAGTGACTGTGGCTATAGTTTTTGTTGCCACGTTGGCTGTTGCGTTACCTTGTGTTAAAGGTCCCGGTAATCCTGAATGTGCTCTGATATACCCAAGAAAAAAGGGAGTAGTCCTTTTTTGAATAAGTTGTTGACATTGTAAAAATAAGTTAGCTGTGTCTGAAATATGTTTAATTTGAGGCACGGTCTCTAAGAGGGGTATTGAATGAGCCAGGTAGGCGCTGTCTGTGTAAATGTTAAGTGGCTGACAAGGAAAAGCTGATAATGCTGCGATTATAGCTTGCAACTCGACCAGCTGAGCTGATGTATAAGTGGTCTGGAATTTAACGACTACATTATTGTAAGTGTAAGCGGCAAGTCCTGTGGAAGATCCATCAGTGAAAATTAGTAATGCGTCATTGAGGGGTTCTTTACTGGTGATATGGGGAAACACAAACGCATGAAGTTTGCAAAATTGAATGAGTTTGTTAGGTGGGTAATGGTTGTCAATTGTGCCAGTGTAAGAAGCGCAAGCAATTGGCCAGGCTTCCGTATTTTGTAACAGCCAATGGATGTGTGATTGAGTGTAGGGCTGTATAATGGTAGAGTGTTCTATTCCAAAGTACTTTCTACTGTTTTCTCTTCCCAAGATAATTAGATCAGCTATGGCATCATAATAAGGCAACAAAACCTTTTTAGGGGAGGAGGGCAGGTGTACCCACATAATGGGATTGTTCTGCCAGAATAAGCCAGTAGGGGTCATTGTTGTGTTAAACATAATGAATATTAATGGCTGAGAATAATCAATACTAGTAACAAATTGTGTTGCAATGGCATATTCTACCTTTTGGAGTGCTATTAATGCTTCTTTAGTAATGGACCTGGGAGATTTTGGATTAGAGTCTCCTTTTAATATATCGAAAAGAGGTTTTAACTCTCCTGTAGTGAGTTTTAAGTACGGCCGAAGCCAATTTATGTTTCCCAGTAATTTTTGGAAATCATTTAAAGTTTTTAAATGATCACGACGTATAACGGCCTTTTGATTAATGATTTTGGGTCCATTAATTTGGAAACCAAGATAGGTGTATGGATCTTGTAATTGTACTTTTTCTGGGGCTATTTGTAGTCCAGCTGCTGTTAACTCTTGTTTGAGTTGTGCAAAGCACTGTAAGACTTGTTCGCCAATTTCTCCTGCTATTAAAATATCATCCATATAATGTATAATATACATTTGTGTCCATGTTTTTCTGACTGGCTCTATAGCAGCAGCTACATATTTTTGACACAAGGTAGGACTATTGGCCATACCCTGAGGTAAGACTTTCCATTGATAGCGCTTCATTGGTTGTCTAAAATTTGTAGATGAAAGACTAAACGCAAATCTTTTTTGGTCAGCAGGGTGAAGGGGAATTGTAAAAAAGCAGTCTTTAAGGTCAATAATGATTTTAAAATATTTTTGAGGAATCGCAACTGGTGAAGGCAATCCTGGTTGTAAGGCACCCATAAGGATCATAGTGATATTTACTGCTCTTAAATCTTGTAAGAGTCTCCATTTGCCAGACTTCTTTGTAATAACAAAAATAGGTGTGTTTCAAGGAGAATTACTTTCTACAATATGTCCTGCTATCAGTTGTTCCTGCACTAACTGTTGGGCAGCACTTAGTTTATCATTGAGTAAAGGCCACTGATCAACCCAAACGGGCTCATCTGACTTCCAAGTAATGGGGTCAGTGCACCCTTGGGGTGCAGGTATGTCAGTGGCCTGAGCTAAAAATTTCCAAACCCCTTTTTATCAAATTGTCCTGAAACTAGTATAGGCTGTGGGATACCGTTTTCTCCTTTTCCAAGACCTTTACCAGGGGTGTATCCTTGAGTTAACATTTGTGCAGTAACTATATCATTTGGACTACACATTATAATTTTCATTTGAGAAAGCAGATCTCGCCCCCAAAGGTTAACAGGTAGGTAAGGGATGACAAATGGCTTAATAAGGCCTGAATTGTTTTCTTTATCTGTCCATGTTAGGTATTTAGAACTTTGTTTAGGATTACTGCTTTGCCCAATTCCTCTTAAGTGAGTTAAAGTCTCTGTAGTAGGCCAATGAGAGGGCCAATCTTCCTGTTTAATGATAGTTACATCAGCCCCTGTGTCTATTAGCCCAGTGAATGCCTTCCCGTCTAACCATAAGGTTAGAGAGGGTTTTTGATTTGTAATTGGTTGCACCCAATATATATCTGATGATCCAAAACCTTTTATATTTCTATTAGAGTATTGGATATTATTATCTGTTTTAACCAAAGGTAGCAGGATTAACTGAGCTATTCTAACTCCCTGAGGGACAGTAATAATACTGTCAATAGCTCTGGCCATAATTTTAATTTCTCCTTCATAATCATTATCGATAACTCCAGGGAGGACTTGTAAGCCTCTCATGGTGACACTACTTCTTCCCAAAAGTAGCCCAAAAGTGTTAGGTGGTAAAGGTCCATATATTCCGGTATTTAAGGTTTGTGGTCCCATTTCAGGTGTTAGTACTGTGTGGGAGGTGGAACTGAGGTCCAGTCCTGCACTTCCTGGGGTTGCTCTACTAAGTTTTGAAATAGATTGCTGTTGCTGGCTGGAACAAAGCTGACTGCCCCATATGCTTGTTTCGGGGCCTGGGGCTGGCCCCTCATCCCGTTTCCCTGCCTGGGGGATAAAGGATTTCCTTGACTGTCAGTTTTAGATTTACATTCGTTTGCCCAGTGCCTTCCTCTTTTACACCTCGGGCAAAGGCCTGGGATTTTTAATTCTGGATTTTTATTTTGGTTTTCATGGCAATCTTTTGCAAAGTGTCCCCTTTTACCGCATCTAAAACATCCCCCTTTATCTTTACCTTTGTTAATGAGGAAGTCTCTTACTGTTTGGCTGCTAAAAGCGGCGGCCATTGCTAGGCCTTGTTGATATGAGGGTCCAATATCTGAACAAAGGCGAATGTATCCTGTTAAATCTGTTTTCTTTCGATAAGGTCTGATTGCCGCTTGGCAGGTGGGGTTAGCGTTTTCATAAGCTAACTGTTTAACATAATCTACACCCGTTTCTGCATTTCCAAAGATTCTACCTGCCGTGGTCATAAGTCTATGCACAAAGTCTGAAAATGGCTCATCGGGTCCTTGTTTAACCGCTGTGAGCGAGGCCCCTGGATCTCCTTTAACGGGAAGTTTTCTCCAGGCTTTTGTAGCGGCAGCCTGGATTTGTGAGAACAATCCAGGGTCATATTGCATTTGGACCTGAGTGTCTGCATAATTACCTGAACCAGTTAACATATCAAAATCCCAACCGTTTCCTGCCTGTTGATTTCTTTTAGCTGTATCTCTACAATTTTCAAAGAACTCTGACTTCCAAATTAAGTGGTCTCCCCCAGAAAGGACTGCCCTAACTAAGGTATTCCAGTCTGTAGGAGTGAGCCAATTCTCAGCTACAGATTCCACTATAGCAAGAGTATATGGAGCAGTAGCCCCATACTGAGAGGCAGCAGTCTTTAACTCTTTTATAATAGTAAAGTCAAACCCAGTATGATGTCTCCAAGCCTGTCCCTGTTCATCTATGGTTTCAGTGACCGGAAAAACGTCTTTGGGGGAGGGGTCTTCTCTATGTCGACTAGCAACTAACCCCCCTCTTGGAACATGTTGTCCAGGCCGCTGAGGTGGGCGCAAGGAACCCTCCATAGCGTCTGAGTTGGGTATTTTCTCACTTCCTGTTTTTAGCTTTTGGAGCCTAATTATCAATGATTGATGTAACTCTTCAAGTTTAATTTGTTCCTCTAGTTGAGCAATTTTTTGTTTTAATTCTTCTTTGGGATCTATTGCTGCCATAACAATGGGCGCAGAAGCCTCATTATGTGTCTTATTATATGGAGGCGGGTATGAAGTAAAGGGAGGCAAATCAGGGTTGTGATATTTAACTGCCTCTTCCTCTAAATCATCCCAATTTATCTCTGATTGATTAGGCTTATTAATTTCCTCCTCTTTTTGAAGCATCTGTAAAATTGGGTATTTTTTTTGTTTGTTTTCGTGTGGCATTTCTTTATCTGTTACAGAAGGAGACTTGATTTCCTCATGATCACTCTCGAGGGAAATGAGATCCTCCTCCGTATCTTGCGGAGGCTTTGTGAGGTTAGAGCAGGAGCTGACCTTTAAAATATGCTCTGTTTGAGCGACCGCAGCCATAACTTGCGGATCGGCCTCCTTCTTATCTATTAAATCTCTAATAAGGTTCCAATAAGAGAAAGCGGTCACAGGAATTTTTTCTGGCCCAAAAGTATTATAATAGTCCTGAAGACAATCCCCTACTCTACGCCATATTTTGATATCAATAGTTCCTTCCTGTGGGAACCAAGGGCAAGTATCTTTTACAAAATCAAAAAATTTAAACAAATCATTACCTTTAACCTTTACTCCTCGTATCTTTAAAGCCTCTTTTAATTGTCCTACATAGATTTGATGCTGACTTAATTCTTGTCCCATTTCGGACGTGCCACTTACCTTCAATTCTGACCCGGCAGGTTCCCGCGGTGATCGAAAAAATTTAATTTCTTTTGTCTTTGTTAACGGTCGACCGTCCTTTGGCGTCCTCTTCCTCACGGAGTCCCTTGTTTCCAGGTCCCTGTTCGGGCGCCACATATCCCGGCCCGCGGGATCGTCACTGCAGGCCCTGGAAGAGGGGGTGGGAATTTGGGGAACAAGAGATACGAGAAATGGAGACAAGACAGTGCTCTGATCAAGTCTCTCTCTTTTTTAATGGCGGTAATGCAGTGCCTTATATACACTTGAAGGGGAAGGGGTTGGGCCAGAGGCGGAGATGATCTCATCACGGAGGGCGTGACCAAGTAGGTATTGGTTTCTCTGGTCGTACGTCATGTGGCGCCTGCGCTGTCAGGTAGCAATTTTCGCGGGCGCGGGAAAAATGGGTGAAGAAGAAGCAGGAAGAGCGCCATCTTTTATGAGGTATTAATACAGGGGAAAAGGCAAAGATAGGGAGGAGGTGTAAGGTGGAAATGAATAAAGCTCAGGCGTTTTTAATCGTCAATTATTATTCGCTATGGCTGGGGCGTGCAGCTCCGGACACAAATCTAATTTTAAGATTTGAAAGACTAGATTGAAATGCATAGATTGGGTCCTCGGGAACAAACATAGATTATTTATTAATTATTTCATTGAACAAGTCTTTATTAACAAAGTTAATTACCAGAGATAGGTCTTTTGAGATTACAATTATAATAAACCAGGATGAGATATATATGATATTAAAAGCAGTGCCTGTACCATCTAAAATAAAAGAACTAATATATATGTTTTCACATGAGTTCTTGCGAGAGTTAAGGAATTATGTTATGAATGACCAATGTTGCTTCTTTTATATATATATATATATTATATATATATACATATATAAAAAGAGCAAATCTGGAGGCATCGCACTACCTGATTTCAAACTATACTGTAAGATCATACTCACCAAAACAGCATGGTACTGGTATAAAAATAGGCACATAGACCAGTGGAACAGAATAGAGAACCCAGAAATAAAACCAAATACCTACGGCCAACTGATCCTCAACAAAGCAAAAAAAAGCCATGAAGTGAGAATCCAGAAATAAAACCAAATACGTACAGCCAACTGATCCTCAACAAAGCAAAAAAAGCCATAAAGTGAGAACCCAGAAATAAAACCAAATACGTACAGCCAACTGATCCTCAACAAAGCAAACAAAAATATAAACCTTTTCAACAAATGATGCTGGGATAATTGGCTAGCCACATGTAGGAGAATGAAACTGGATCCTCATCTCTTACCTTATACAAAAATCAACTCAAGATGGATTAAGGACTTAAACCTAAGACCTGAAACTATAAAAATTCTAGAAGATAACATTGGAAAAACCCTTCTAGACGTTGGCTTAGGCAAGGATTCCGTGACCAGGAAACCAAAAGCAAATGCAATAAAAACAAAGATAAATAGCTGGGACCTAATTAAATAAAGAGCTTTTGCATGGCAAAAGGAACAGTCAGCAGAGTAAACAGACAACCCACTGATTGGGAGAAAATCTTCACAATTTATACATCTGACAAAGGACTAATATCCAGACTCTACGACGAACTCAAACAAATCAGTAAGAAAAACACAGGCAAGGCTGGGTGCGGTGATTCATGCCTGTAATCCCAGCACTTTGGGAGGCCGAGGCGGGTGGATCATCTGAGGTCAGGAGTTCAAGACCAGGCTGATCAACATGGAGAAACCCTGTCTCTATTAAAAATACAAAATTAGCTGGACATGGTGGCACATGCCTGTAATCCCATCTACTCAGGAGGTTGAGGCAGGAGAATCTCTTGAACCCGGGAGGCGGTGGTTGCAGTGAGCCAAGATTGCGCCATTGCACTTCAGCCTGGGAAACAAGAGCAAACCTCCATATCAAAAAAGAAAAAAAAAAAAAAAAAGAAATGATCCCATCAAAAAATGGGCTAAGGACATGAATAGACAATTGCCAAGTCACTTCTAAAACTGTTTTCTCATTTGTAAAATGGGCATCATAATAATAGTACCAACCTCATGGGCAACTATGAGTGTGCAGTTGATGACATATATAAAGATCTTAATATAATGCCAGTGACAGAAAAGCTGTAAATAAATGTTAACCAAAACTGTTATGATTACTATTATTTTATTATTATTGTTGCTCTGTTGTGACAAGAATCAAAGTTTAGTATTAAACATACATCTAAGAACTTGCTATTTGTAAATATGCCCACATTGGACACACAGATCCTTCCAGTCCAAGATTATTTATTTTATCTCAACTTTTAGCTCAATGCCTGGCACACAGCCAGGTCTCTACAAATTCAAATGATTATTTAAATAACTAAATGAATAAACCTGTAAGATACAATGAGAGAACTTTTTTTATTTTTATTTTTATTTTTGATATGCAATCTGGCTCTGTTGCCCAGGTTGAAATGCAGTGGCGCGATCTAGGCTCACTGGAACTTCTGCCTCCCAGATTCAAGCGATTCTCCTGCCTCAACCTCCTAAGTAGCTGGGATTACAGGTGCACATCTAGGGTTTATTTCACCATGCTGGCCAGGCTGGTCTCAAACTCCTAACCTCAGGTGATCCACCTGCCTCGGCCTCCCAAAGTGCTGGGATTACAGGCATGAGCCACTGCGCCTGGCTAATCAGAGAAACTTAAAAAAAGATTCATCATGTACTACAAGAAACATCTTAAGATTTCTGCTCATTAGCATAACAAAATATTTTAATAAAATCTCATTTCTAGACAGTGTCTGGGAAATAAATCTGTAAAATTGAATATTTCACTGATAGTGTTCCCTGAGACCTGCTGTCTATCACATACATATTGTATACAGCCATAATGTAATATAATATGATAATGTCTGACCTTTAAAAGTCACCTAAGGCCTTTATTCTAAATGCATTGAAAAGTGTTTTGATTGTTTCATGGAGGGGAACAACATGGCAAGAATTAGCTTTACAGAGAGCCCTTTAGTTTCACTTCGGAAGATGTGCTGCGAGCCACAAGAATAAGAGCAGTAAAACCAATCAAGATGCCTTTTTTGGCAGTCCAAGAAAAACATGATGGTGGTTAGGACAAGAGTATTCCATTAAGATAGACAGGATATAGCTTGAAAGTTGATGGATGCAAAATAACTAGCAGTAGAGGTGGGAAATGGAGTGGGAGGACAGGAGGTAAAGGGAGTGAAGGAAAGTGAGTAACCAAGGAAGTTGTTCGGGTTTTGGGCCAAGCCACAGTGTGGATGGTAGTATAATTACTGAAGAGTAATGGGGTGTGGAAGGAGACTCTGGTTTACTGCTAATCATCCCCTCAGCCCCCAAATTCTAAGTCTAATTTTTTTTCCTTCCAAGGAGACAAAGATACTGTTTCTTTCTTTCACTTGGTAAAAGCATTCTCTCTCTCTCTCTCTCTCTCTCTCTTTCTGTCTGTCTCCTCTCCTTTGCTCACTCTCAGTCTCTGTTTTATTTTTATTTTATTCTCCCTTGTCTCCTCTGCTCCTAGTTAGTGAACTAAAAGTTTGGAGGAATATAAAAGAGAGATGTAGATTTCCCATGAATACCTCTCTCTTGGGAAAAGATCACTGAGCCCAAGAAGAAGAAGGAACAAACTACCTTGTAAAACTCATCATTAAACTCAGTTTACTTAGTCCCACTGCACTATTTATGACAAGTCACTAAAATGTCAGCCTATTCCTCAGTGAAATGAGTCATTCTGTTTTACAGTTAAGCTTTTCCTTAAAATGATTTTGGTGGGTAATGTTTATAGGATACATAACAACTTTATTTTCTCGGTACCCAAAACATTTATAAAAACCCTGGAATATGCAAATAGCAGGTAAACAATAACACTTTTTAAGCAGTCTTTCATGAATTGATTTTAAAACATTTCTCCATAAAGGCACCAGGCAGGAAGCACTGTGTTCATTTCTTCAACAGTTCCTCTAGGGTGCCCATTATTGGATGATGGGAGTGCTGAGTTAATGAGCCTTAGAATCACCTCTTGAACCAGCCTAGCTAACTTAACCAGATGCTTTCACAGCATCGACTTTAAAAAATACCTTCACAGCAAACATCAATAATAATGTCAAGAAAAAATAATAGAAATGTCTTATAATAAATTGTTGGAGACACATCTGGTAGGCAAATGATCTCAGCTAATTCATGCTAAAAATAAAATAAAGAAAAGAAAATTAAAGCCCTCGGTGCTGCATCTCCAGGATAATTTAACACTAAGGAAGGGAAGGGTATTCATGCCCCAGACCTCTTTCTTTGACCAGCGTAGCAGAAGTGTTAGGCACTGGATACTTAGATAAGTCATGATATATGAAATGTGAAACAAGTTAAATCCCAAGCCTAGAAAACAACTCTAGGAGAAGGCAGGTAACAGCGCATGGTGAATAATAAAAAGGCCAAAATCACTTTCAGGTTTTTCAGCTGAAAAGAGCGGCAGTGTAAGTCCAGCCTCATTTTAGCATGCACTGCTGGGACTTGATCAGTTACCCTGATATAACCATGGATTGAATCCTGTTCTCACATTAGCTCTCTGGTGAAGGAAGAAATACCAATTTTCATCTTACCTGAAAAATGGGCTTTTCATGTTACTGGGGAACTCATTATAAGGCAAACATTTTGCCGTTAAAGTTGCTGAATTAATTATAGGCACAAATCCTAACAGAAGAAAAAGATAAGTTGGGGACCCAGAGAACATGATGATGACACGGAGCTTTTCACACCCAAACCTATAAATCATCCAATTTATTAAAACTATGGAGGCTTTCTGAGTGTGACAACATAAAATAATGCCACAGTAAACTGCACATAAGCCTTGGAGCGGCGGAATCAAGTTTCAGGGAATAGAGGAAGTACATCTATCATGAATCTCAGTTTCCCTGAGAATGAAAGATTTATATGATTCTTTCACTCTGAAACCTAAATAAAACTCTACTTAAGAGTAAAGTCAGGATAGTAAATAAGTGTGACAGCAGCGTAATTGTTTCCTGGCTTATTGTCTACTTACTCATATTAATTTTATAATATTATGTATATTATTTCTTTACTCCATCTCAAAACTTTTAAGTCACAGTGTTGCACTACTAGATCTTATTAAAATTCAAGATGAAATGCAAAGAGTCTCCTCAATCAATTTTTTATCCTTCTTCCTTGCAAATCCCTTACTTCACTATAGCACTTATTAGTAACATTTTCTGATATCTTACTCTGGCTCAGAAATTCCTCTGATCTCCTCACTCTTCTTTCACCTGTTCTTTTCTTTATCAGCATCCCCAGACTTTACCCAGACATGCAAACTTTGGAGACAGTCCAAAGGTGAGCAATAAATGTGATTAAGTGCTTGGGAAATAGGATGTATAAAGAAAGATGAAAGGCAATATTTTAGGTAAAAGAGAAAGCTGCTCTCAGAATATATTCAATAGCAGTTTTCCAGAGCAAGGTCTTGAATTTCAATGACACTTACTTAGGTCTGATTCAAAAAATAAAAATGTAAGTAAAAATGCTAAGAGCCAATCCTCCAAAATTCACTTGCCTGGCATTTTTCCATTTTCCTCACAGCCTTTATCACATCCCTTGTATCTTACCTTCGTCGGGCTGCCTATCATATCTACAGAATGCTGATGCTTTCGTTTTCTCTATTACAGTCAAGGAGACATTTATATAGTAAAGAATTTATATTCTAGAACAGTGGTTCAATCAGAGGTGAATTTTGTCCCTAAGGGCACATTTATCAATGTCTGGAGAGAGCTCCCATTGTCACAACTGTAAATGAGGACACTACTGGCATTTAGTGGGTAGAGGCCACAATGCTACTTAACTTTCTAGAATATGCAGAATAGTCTCCAATAACAAAATTTATCCAGCCCAAAATGTCAATAGTGCTGCGCCCTAGAAGCATTGGCAGGAAATATAAAGACTGGCTATGCTCTGTGTCACCAAAGCAGGCTACAACTCTTGACCTAGGAGCCTTTCCATGCCTCCTGAAGAAGGTGAGAATACTTGGGGGTGGGGGGGGGTTCATCAGTCACAGTTTCACTGTCCACCCAGGCTTTCCATGCAGGCTGCTCTCATACCCTTCTCTAGGCAACAGCTCCTGTCTATACAGCATGAGAACCCACTGCCTGTGTGACCACATCCCTGGTTGGTAGTCTGCAATACTGTGTGTGTTGGGTGGGGGCGGGGGGTTTTGCCAACACACAAATATTGGATATATGAATCTGTAAATTGATTGTTTTATACTTAAATGTAATGTCTATCTCAAGCTGCCATTACAGGCAGTTGCAAAAAGCTTTATCTTAACTGAGGGAAAATTCAGTCAATTCTACGTAAATATATACATAGTTCATCCCCTTACCTTTTCTCCCTGAGAGCTCTTTGCCTTTTCTCTTGTATATTAGCTTCCCAGTTTCAGGACAGGCATTTACCCTTGTTCAGCCTCTACCCTAACTGGCATCCCCTGGTGTGTGCTCCCTCTCAGAGATTCTGATCCTATTATCCATTCCTCATGGACCACCGTCCCTATCCATTCCAGTATCCAGATCCCCTCTAGTCTACTTGTTGTCTATCTCTCTCACACACACTCTCTTGCTCTCTTACCCTCTCATTCTCTTTCTCAACTTCATTCCATGCCTTTCTCAAGGGTATGAGGAGGCTCAGCTGCTCAGCTGCAGGAATCCTGGTAAAGGTGTCTCAAGACCATTTACTTCTTGATATCCCCCTGGGCCATCTTGAGTTGGCTGCTAACATACAATGGAAGCAGAGCCCCAACCAGGATACCAGACTGCAAGCAGAGACAGTCCTCCCCTGCTCACAGACTTTCTAACATATCTGGAGCCTCTATAGTGCCCAGATTCAGATCCCCAGGTTCAGGGCTCCCTTTACAGACTCTCATTGGCTGTGATCATTTTGGTATGCTTTCCAACTTTCTTCTTTACCCCTCAATGGTATATTTTCCAAGCATAGTCATAGGCCAGGACCTTGACCTTTGAAAGCAAGAAGGCCTTTGTTTCTCCCTGCAGCACTGCCATGCTCTCTGTAGCTCCTGCAGCAGTAGAAGCCAATTTCAGGTCTTCAGGTGTTACTATATGTGTGTGTCTGTGTGTGTAAGAGGGAAGGCAATAAGGTAAACAAAAGGATGTTAAGGAGCTAAATCACCTCACATTTGTTCCTCTTAATGCTTTATAATGTCATCTTGCCACTGATAGCTAAAAACAGTTACAAAACGTAATTGTTATTGTTGTTATTTCAGTTCTTTTCCTTCGTAAGTTGAAAAGAGTTTCTCAAAGTTTCGCACATTTTATATGGCCTATATTATCACAGATTTAGATAAAAATTTAAAGTATAACTTATTTCATGTTCTTAAAACCATTATTTTTCAACCCTTTAAAAGAAAAGGCATTCTCAATGGAAACAATATAAATATTGGCTAGGTATTCTAGCCTTTGGTGGAACTCAACCCACCCACATGTATTTTATGCCTTAGGAAGACGGGATCTTAGATAATATGCACTCGAATTGGGCTTATCACATGCCAGGACCTGTTCCAAGTGTTTTATGTCTATTAGCTCATATAATCATCTGAAGGACCTGGTGAGTAAGTGCCATTGTTATCTCCATTTGACAGATGAGAAAATGGAGACAACAGAAGTTAAGTTACTTGCCTGAGGTCACACAGCTAGCAAGCAGGGGAGCAGGGATTTGAACCTGCACCATCTTGTACCAGAAGCCAGTGTTTCAAACCACGCATTATACTGTTAGCCTTTATTATGTGAGTTGAGGTTAAAAATGAATCATAAAAAGGCCATAGAACACAGCAGCATGATTACTGAAAGACATACATAAGTGAAGTTTTCATGGGAATAGATTGTGGTAAAAAAATGTATGTCATTTCTCAAAATGAGAGTAATAAACCTTAGAGATAAAAAATCAGGATATGGGTCTTACAGTTTAGAGTCACAGAGCAGAAAATCCAATCTTTCTTGGATTAAGCAAGAAGCGTGATGAAGGCTTATAAGTTCACCAAATTCACTATTGTAAGAGAATACGTATTGATTTAAAATACATATCAATTTTACTATGGAACTAGTAATAAGATAGACATTTGCTTGACCATCTGCTGTACTAAGTTAGTATCTCTTGAGTCTAGGCAGGTAGTCAGCTGCTAGTCAAGATTCAGGAATTTGGTATGTCCCAATCTCTTTCTTTCAGGAGACAAGACTAAGAGTTATTGATTTTTATGAACAACAACAACAAAAAATTCACATAGAATGATTTTAAAAGAATACTAAAAATCAGTTGGCTACTTCCATTGCTAATTCTTGGTATTTTCCTTTGACTCACTGTGAGTGATATCCTGAGATGCACACTTTCTCCACACTTTAACCCAATGCAAGTAAATGTCACTGGAACAAAGGTGTGGACTGTAAACTCAACACTTGACTAAAAGCTCTCTAATGACAGGGTGTTTTGTTTCCTGACACCTCCTGCAGGCATTTCCCAAGCACTCACTCCACTTTTGCTGACTGCAGAAATCGTGAAGATCCAGGATAGATGTGATGTGGGGACAAAGCAGCCCTGAGCCAGAGTCCACCCACGCCCAGAGGGGGCCTCTGATTTCTTTCTCCTTCCAGGATAGGACATAAGGAGCTGTCTTAAGTGTTTTTGAACTAGGCTTGCTAGCAACTTTCTCTCTCTTTATATAGAACTTTTCAGCAGAAATTTTAATCTAAAATTTAAGTTTGTCTACTGAACAAAATGAACCCCATAGATTTTATGTTATTATATTGGGAACCAAACCTACATTCCTGGAACAATAAACTCTGTAGACTTCTTTTCCACCTGCTTTAAATTGAAAAGAAAAGAAAAATTTCCCCTGTGAGATACGCATTGCCTTCTTTGGACAAAGAGGCTAAATTTAATACAAATTATTTCACTATCCATATTTTAGTTATTTCCCTTATCTCCTTCCTAGGCCCTGTAAGCTTAGGATATAGCAGTTTTGCCTTCATTAGTTCAAATAGGTGACTTACATTTATATTCTTTATCTTTCTGTAAGAATCGCCACTGGTTGCTAAATATGTGGGCTCCCCTCTGATGCCTTTCCTGTGGGACAAGCACTTATATCAGCAAGAAGGCAAACAACAGTAGCAGCTTCTTGGGCACTGCAGCAGCAGACAGCAGGTGGAAGAATACGGCTTGATTTAAATTGAACAGCACAGCAAAACTTTTATGCCAAAAGCAGAGCCTGCAGTGGCTGAAATAGATTTTTTATCGAAATAGATATAAAACTTTAAATAAAAAGTGCTCCAAAGATTTTTTATATGAAAATGACATCATGTTATGGCTGTAAAACCTGGGAATATAAAGACTTGAATTGATGTGCTTGATTAAAATAAGAAGAAGAAACTTACTTCCTCCAGGGGATTCCTCTACTGTCATTATTGGTTTTGTACATCCCGCAGAGACCCGAATCGTAATTAGAAGAAAAGGATACTGGCATTTCATTTAGAACAGAGGAAGCAGAGCTTACAATGAACCCTACCAGGAGACAGAACACTCAGGCACACTTCACATTGCAGTTTCTTAAAAGGTTCAGCTCTGTTTGACTAGATAATTCCCAAAAGTCACTTTGCCCACTTTAGTGTTGTATTCATAATTTCCATACTAACCCTACCCCCAGAAACCATCTTCTGAAAGGAAGGCATCAGAAGAAGGCTGGCACCACTAGACTTCAACCTGAGGACAACCTGACCTCAACAGGGAAACCCACACTTCTTCCTTTGCATCAGGCCACCCATGGAGATTTCCACTGGTCAGTCACAGGAGCTCTACTATGCGGTTAAGATGAATACTCCTGGCTGGGCGCGGTGGCTCAAGCCTGTAATCCTAGCACTTTGGGAGGCTGAGACGGGCAGATCACGAGGTCAGGAGATCGAGACCATCCTGGCTAACACGGTGAAACCCTGTCTCTACTAAAAAAAAAAAAAAAATACAAAAAAAAAAAAAACTAGCCAGGCGAGGTGGCTGGCGCCTGTAGTCCCAGCTACTCGGGAGGCTGAGGCAGGAGAATGGCGTGAACCCGGGAGGCAGAGCTTGCAGTGAGCTGAGATCCGGCCACTGCACTCCAGCCTGGGCGACAGAGGGAGACTCCGTCTCAAAAAAAAAAAAAAAAAAAAAAAAAAAAAAGATGAATACTCTTAAGTAGTCTTGTGGCAATGCATTATTAGAATCATGTCCTTGTTCAACCAGGGACCTATTAACCCAGCTCCTAACTTCTTAATAATTTGCATTGTCACTTTGGGAAACCTATGAAGTCACACTTTTGTTCCCTATAAAATAAGGAAAGACAATGTATGTCCTCAACAGCTCAGGAATGGGAATAAAAGAGAAAATAAATGGGAAAAAGAATGCAGAATAGTTGAGTCCCTGTGAAATACAAAATGAGAGAATCAGAGAAAATTCAGACATACTCCGCTAGGAAAATGTCAACACTCACAATGATCTAGCTAAATGTAAGCCCCCTGTACCTGTTCATGTGGAAAAAACCTCTAGTATTGAGAAGATTAGGCTAAATTCTGCTGACCACAATTCAATTTTTTGATATAACCTCTGTCTATTGACAACATAGTCATCTTTAAATATCAATATCTGTGATATAAGTTTCACACCATTTTGGAACCTTTTAAAATTCCTTAAATCCTTTGATAAGTTCTATCAAATCTTTCTCGATATCTTTTTAGCCACCAGGACCTCACTACATTATTCTGTCTTCAGAGACATGATGTTCAGTTTGAGAACATTTCTCCCTGGAGTAAGTGTCATTTTTATAAGCTGTCAAAATAGACTATCTGCTTAAAAAGATAACATCTATAAAAATATAAATATAGTTCCATCCCTTGATCTACCCAAGTTATCTGCAAAGCCACTCAAAAATATGATGGAGCCGTTAAATTTTACTGAAATGCAGCAAAATGCACATTAGAGTTAGTGATAGCCAGATGCCCATTTCTACCTAAGAATCCTGATTTGTCTTCAAAATTCAATGAAAAACTGATTTTTCCCACCTGAAAAAAAGTATACTTAAATTAGGTTTTGAGAAATTTGCAATATTTTAGGCGACTGGCTACTTTCAAACTTATACTGTCACTTAGTCTACCAAAGGTGTTATTACATGTTTGATTTTAAAATATCAGGATATTTTTAAAACTGATTTAATAATACATGACAAAATAATGTGTCCTGATAAATCCCTTGAAGAGCAATGAAAAAATGCATGACAGCTACCATTTCGGACAGTATTTGAAAGACAGGAGAGAGAGAAAGACTGATGTGTCCTTTCTTGCAACAAATTCCAAAACTCTTCTCAGCCCAAGAGTTCCCTGCCTTTCTTTAGAGCTCTGTGAAGACACTCAGCTCCTATTGGGTTTTATCTCACTAGCATCACAAGACAAGGATAACTTCTTCTTTTCTTCAAAGCACACTCCAGTGTTTTTGGACAATACGTGGATCCTTATAATTGTATTAATTTCTTATTTTATTATAAATTTTTTAAATTTTATGCCTTTTTTGTTTCTCTTAAATTTTAACTTTTACTTCCAGTTACAAACACCTGTATAGTCATCTGCATCTAGAGAATACCTCAACATGCTCTGAGACATGAGTTTCAATTTGCATTTGAAAAATCAAAGGCAAACACAAATACAGGTTGAGCATTGCTAATCCCAAAATCCAAAATTTGAAATGCTCCAGAATCTGAAACTTTTTGAGTAGTGACATGATGCCACAAGTGGAAAATTCCACACTGGACCTCATGCAACAGGCCGAGTCTAAAAGCAGTCAAAACTTTATTTCATAAACAAAATTATGTAAAATATTGTATAACATTACCTTAAAGCTTTGTACATAAGATATATATGAAACATAAATGTATTTTGTCTTCAGACTTTAGACATATTAGTCTTATCCCCAGTATATCTCATTATGTATATGCAAATATTCCAATATCCCCCCAAAAATTTGCGGCCTGAAACACTTTGTTCCCAAGCACTTCCAATTTAGGATACTCAACCTATACAAAGAAACACATTCTGACTGTATTGTATTTCTTCCCTGTCTGCCACTTTAGGTAGGAAGAATTGGATTGTGAAAAGTTTCTGATTGGTTTAAGATCATATAATAAGAATGTAGACCACAGCAATGGAATACAGTGTGCAAACAGCAATGATGAGTGGATGCATGTTATTGATCCTACTATCAGCAAAGATAACATTCTTATGTTAGTCAAAGTTCTAACTATGACCTTGGAAGGAAATGATGGTGTGCCCTGAATACTAATGAAAATTGTGACCCCAAGTTTAGCCAATACAAGTCAGAATAGAGGTAGGAAGGTCTGTTCATTGCAACAACGTTTGTCCCAAGTAGATAAAGTGGATTGGGCTCATCAGTCTTGGGCAGAAGACAGAATCAGACAGGATGTGGTCAAGATGACATGCATCTCACAGAGGGCTTAAGAACAAGTGATGCATCTGTCAGGATTGAGGCAGATGAGCTCATAAGTGGGAGTCAGGATAAGGCCAACAGACAAAGTAGAAAGAAAGTTAATCAGCTGGAAAAAGATTCTAAGGAGCGTTTAAGGAAGGCTCTGGAACCTAAGCCTAAGACAAATGGCAGAGATTTCTCCCATTGCAGGAAGCTGCATCAATGAGAATTAAAGCAACTAATTCCTTTTATCTTACTTTACTCAGAAATTTCTGGTCAGACTCCCTCTTAAGACATATATTATGTAATGATTTATACATAGGCTTATGGGGGCATGTTATAGTTGCTAGTTATGCGTGTATCCTCATTTACTCAGCAGTCTTTTGTTATCCAGTTAAAAGCATTGCAGCTTTCAAAATTCCCTGGATGGGGGGTTGGTCTAATGGTATAAACACTGGGGTCACTGAAAACTAACTGATAATTCATACTCTTTCTCATTTCTTATGCTGTCAAATCTGCTACTCATTTTTTATTCTCTAATTAGCCACATTTTGTCTTTCCAATTATGATTAAGAAATTGTGTATTAATCACTAACTCCGACTGTCTGTTCCAGTAATCTGTCCTTGAAACACACCGGTTATTATCCTCCCCTGTCCTTCCACTCACTTGTTCCCCCCAACACATGATGTGGCTCCCAGGCTCCAGGTCTCTGGATGTTGCCATTGCTGCTAGCCCAGGAAGGCTCAGTCAGGAGTGGGGCTTAGACAGATATAGATGTTAACATCCAACTACAGAAAACGATGGCTGGGAGTAAAGGAAAAGGCTTCAGAAACTGCCTAACACCAGTGCTGATGTAGCCTCGGGTGGTCAAGTGCCAGAATAAGCAGCCTGAAAAATGTAAATATCCCGTATCAACCTCATCATCCTACAAATGTTTGTGTTCTGTCTTAAAAAAGATATCTCTAAGGCATTTTAAGAGCTTCCCAAGGGAAATAAATGAGTCAAAAGTAAGTTTTACGCTCCATTCTCCATAATCTCTGATACATGTAGGAACTCAAGAATGAATTTCTGTTGGAGGAACAATAAACTAATTAATTAATTAATGGCAGATAAGCTAGGTGTTAAACAAAGTAAACAATTCTTGCTCCAAGTGTCTACATAGCAACATCAGTATTCTCATTAAATACCTTATCTATTTGAATGTTTCTAAATATTATTTTCTACAAAGAGGTGTAATCACTTTAAAAGAAGGCTGCCTTTATCCAGTGCTGAATAATCATGTCTGTGCTGTTTGTAAAGGAGGCCTTTTAAATAAATGGAAGAAGACAATTTCAAGCATATTAATAAGACAGCTACAAAAGCCCTTTGCAGGTTTTGAAGTAGGTCAGTATATCATACTGCACTGGATTTTTACCCTTTGTTTGCTGGACCATGACAAGAAAGAATAAAAAGGCAGAGAATAAAGAACTGGGAAGAGCAAATGGGCACTAACTCTTAAATGTAGTAAGTAGTAATGACTTTCTTGTTAAGTGGTGACTAATATAAATGAAATTTTATAATGAAAGAAAAGTATAATACAAGGATAAATTGAAGAGAAGAATAATTTATATCAAGATGGGGATTTGTGTCTTAAATGATCAAGTAAAGAAATAGCTCAAAATACAGAGAAAATACAGAGAAATGGAATCCCTGAGGTCCAGGAAACATAACGTGTAAATAACAGGAGTTCTACACTACTTTTGATCACATCTCCTAAATCTACTACGCCCAAACATTTCCCATCTCAATTAACAGCAGTTCTCACTTTCCAGTTGCTCAGACTATAATATTAGATCCTTGCTTGATTCTACTTTCTGTCATATCCCACGTGGAATTTATCAGTAAATCCTATCCCATCGACCTTCAAAATTCTAATTTCTGAACCTGACCACTTGGCAGCAGCTCTGGCTGTTAGCACTGTTATCTACCCGATGTTATCTCTTGCCTGGATATTCATGAAAGCTTGCAAGCTGTCTCTTTACTTTTACACTTGCCAACCTACAGACGAGTCTATATCAGCCAGGCAATGCTCTCTTTTTAAAAATCAGTTCATGTCACTCTGCTGTTCAAAACCCTGTATCATTTAGAGTAAAAAACTGAGATGTAACCACCCCCAAGGCCCTAGGCAATCTCGTAGCTTTCATTTGTATGACCTCAACCTACCACTCTAGGCACTCCAGCCCATTCATGGCATTCCAAGAACCACTGGCCTCCTGGATATTCTGTTATGAACACCAAAATTCATATGTTGATGTCCTAACCTGCACTACCTCAGAATGTGACCTTATTTGGAAATAGTGTCATTGCAGATGTAGTTAGTCAAGATGAAGTCACCATGGGGATAGGGTGGGTCTTTAATCCAATGTGACTGGTGGCGTCATAAAAAGGGGAAATTAGGACACAGACACACCAACATGGAGAATGCCCTTGACCATGAATACAGAAATTGGAATGATACATCTACAACCCAAGGAAGGCCAAAGAGTGTCACAAATGACCAGAAGTTAGGAGAGTGGCATGAACAGATTCTTCCTCACAGCCTCAGACAGAGCCAACCCTAAGGACACCTTGATGTTGGACTTCTAGCCTCCAGAACTGGGAAACTACACATTTCTATTGTTTAAGCTACTCACTTTGTGGTGTTTTGTTATGGCAGCCCTAGCAAGCTAAAACGTATGTCTGAAACACTCTGGGCACAGTTCCTGTGTTAGGGCTATTGCCCAGGTGATTTTGACCAGATTCTCTAGAGAAG
Source organism: Theropithecus gelada (assembly GCF_003255815.1). Lineage (NCBI taxonomy): Eukaryota > Metazoa > Chordata > Mammalia > Primates > Cercopithecidae > Theropithecus > Theropithecus gelada. Next base: position 167,195,977 of record NC_037672.1, on the reverse strand, counting down.
CCTGGAATGTATAAAGAACTCATGTGAATCAGAGGTCTAATCTTCTTGCATCCAGTGGAATCTTTAATTCATGCAGGCATGCTCATAGACGGTTGAGGTTTCCAGCAGCTATGTGGAGCCAGGGAACCCCTTGCCTCCAAGTGGAGGCACACCACATGACCTCCTACATATCTGAATGTCTTGGTCAGAGTCAGTATTCTCGGTCACCAAAGGAACCTGCATCCTTGAACTGTGAAGGTAAATCTCTGTCAAACACATCACTATCCTATTAGGACATGACGTTAGCTTAGTTAAAGAGGTTCTTCATTCCCTCAGAGTTAACATAAAATTATCATACAGTAGACATGATCAAAGTCTGGAGAGAAATATTTCAAGTTATAATTTCCAAAGAAAAGGAGAGAAAATGGGAAAATTAGAGGGAAAGATGAGAAATGAGTCAAGTGTGAAAATACAGAATTATACATAGGTGAACTTTGGAACAATAGTACAATTTATAATCATTTTCTTAATCTTTTCATCATTAAAATTCTTAAATACAAAGTAACATTTCAGAATATATGTTCTGGAAAATTGAGTTAGCCTACTTTCCTGTTTCTAGGGTGTGGTTATGTCTTCTAAGACTTTTTAATGCCAGTGCATCTGAAATCTAAACTTTTTGAAACTGTCTAATTTTATGTTTTTAAAGGTTATAGTTGAATTGCATGTCACAACTTACAGGGAACTTTCCTATATATTATACCAGTTAAGACTATTGCCTGGTCACCAGAGGACTATATCTTATATAGTATGAATTAAAATTGCTATAACATTATATTATTTTAGAAATAAATGTAAAATATTTAGTAAAATATAAATGACTGTCATACAGATAGCTAATTTTGATATAATACTATTTTGTTGTTGTTGTTGTTTTTTTAATTATACTTTAAGTTCTAGGGTACATGTGCACAACGTGCAGGTTTGTTACATATGTATACATGTGCCATGTTGGTGTGCTGCACCCATTAACTCATCATTTACATTAGGTATATCTCCTAATGCTATCCCTCCCCCCACCCCCTCCCCACAATAGGACCCGGTGTGTGATGCTCCCCTTCCTGTGTCCAAGCAATCTCATTGTTCAATTCCCACCTATGAGTAAGAACATATGGTATTTGGTTTTCCATTCTTGCAATAGTTTGCTGAGAATGATGGTTTCCAGCTGCATCCATGTCCCTACAAAGGACATGAACTCATCCGTTTTTATGGCTACATAGTATTCCATGGTGTATATGTGCCACATTTTCTTAATCCAGTCTGTCACTGATGGACATTTGGGTTGACTCCAAGTCTTTGCTATTGTGAATAGTGTCACAATAAACATACGTGTGCATGTGTCTTTATAGCAGCGTGACTTATAATCCTTCGGGAATATCCCCAGTAATGGGATGGCTGGGTCAAATGGTATTTCTAACTCTAGATCCTTGAGGAATCACCACACTGTTATCCATAACGGTTGAACTAGTTTACAGTCCCACCAACAGTATAAAAGTGTTCCTATTTCTCCACGTCCTCTCCATCACCTGTTGTTTCCTGACTTTTTAATGATTGCCATTCTAACTGGTGTGAGATGGCATCTCATTGTGGTTTTGATTTGCATTTCTCTGATGGTGAGTGATGATGAGCATTTTTTTCATGTGTCTGTTGGCTGTATGAATGTCTTCTTTTGAGAAGTGTCTGTTTATATCCTTTGCCCACTTTTTGATGGGCTTGTTTGTTTTTTTCTTGTAAATTTGATTGAGTTCTTTATAGGTTCTGGATATTAGCCCTTTGTCAGATGAGTAGATTGCAAAAATGTTCTCCCATTCTGTAGGTTGCCTGTTCACTCTGATGGTAGTTTCTTTTGCTGTGCAGAAGCTCTTTAGTTTAATTAGATCCCATTTGTCAATTTTGGCTTTTGTTGCCATTGCTTTTGGTATTTTAGACATGAAGTCCTTGCCCATGCCTATGTCCTGAATGGTATTACCTAGGTTTTCTTCTAGGGTTTTTATGGTTTTAGGTCTAACATTTAAGTCTGAATACTATTTTAAAGAATAACACTCTATAATAATCACTGTTATTATTTAAATAATTACTATTGGCTGTTTTAATTGTGTATAGTCCCGATTTAATTTTAGCATTATTTGTAGTAACCTGGTAGCTAAGCATATATTTAATTCTTTAAAACACAATGCCCATTTGATTTAGCCATGAAAAATATTTTCATGTAGTATAAATTACTGTGTTCTTTTACATTTCTTTCAATTATGACCAGTCGTTCTTAGTCTGCTGTAAACATCAGTGCTGAAATAATAAATTAGATAAACACAGGTTGATGTTTTTTAATCTTCATCATTAAATATCCCAGATACAGTACATACATCATGGGCCAAGGACCATTTCTCTTATATCTTCTCCAGCCTGTTGATATATCCTTGTTGGCACTTGGCAGTTTCACAACCTGGGTTTGGACTGGTATTTTCTAGGGGATGCCTGCAAGCTGCCTCGTCATCACCAATGGCTCGTCCAATAATGCTGACCTAAAGACTAATGTGAAAATTCAGCATATAAGGATGTTTGTAGTTCCTCTGTCTCTCTCCTTTAAGCAGTTCTTTTTCAAGTCTTGCCTTGAAAATCTAAACCAGAGAGACAGAAGTGAAAGCACGTTTCCTGATGATGCGCACGTGTGTAATAAGAATGTCTAAATATCGTATTGAATTTTATTTCTAGAGCTGGTGCAGTTCAAAGTCATCTGTGCCACTGCAGTGTGCTGGTTTACCTGACTGCCTGGCGCTATCTGTCTTGAGGTTCTTTTCTACTAGAGGTGTGACTAGTTTTGCAATTATAGATTTTTGTGTATTTGGCTTAGTTCACAGATGGTATGGCACTTCGCTGACCTGGGAAAGAAGGTGATGGGACAGTGACAGCCCTCATTTGTATCCATACATGAGTCATAAACATCCATAAATCACCAAAACATCATAACCACCAAGCTTATGAATATAGCCTTAAAGCAGCAATCTCCCTGTAGCTGGCTATGGATGATTAGCTAGTAAGAATACAACATCTACAAAAGAGAAGAAAAATAGAGACCACATAAAGACTCACTAGCATGTAAGGAGGAACATGAAGTACAACAGGGAAAGAGACAAAATCTGAAAGTTCTGTTTTTGTAATAGTTTAGAAAATATTTTTAATGGCCAAAATATCTTCAGAATAAATTATTTTTGAAATCTTCTAATCTTAATTAAAAAATGGTATTAAAAATTGCACCCAGCAGCTTACAAAGGGATTTTTATATGTTATATCACTTAGTAATATTTTCTTGTACATTAGGCTATTTTATAATATGAAAAAATATTATAAATGTCAGAAAATTTAAGGTAAATTAAAAATTATTTCAGTAAAATGCTAATGAGACAACAATGTACATGTAGTTACTTTTTAAAAGATTCTTATTCTTATACAGAGCAATTATAATTATTTTTGCAAATTATTTAATATTTAATATTTAAATATGCAGATGGAAAGACAAAGGTACATAAAATGTCTTTGGGACAAGGAAAATGTGAAGTGAGAAAATATGTAAACACACTCAAGTTTTAAAGTGCCTACAATCTAACCAGGATCTGAGAAGGATAATAGAAGTATAAGGTAATCTAGTCCTTGTTCCTGCTTCTTGTCGTCTTATCACAGAGAAATGGCTCACAGACTAATATAAAATAAAAAGCCCTTTTTGAGAGTGTTACCCTTTCTATACTACAGAATTTCAGAGGAGGAAGATGACACTTTTTAACTGAAATTTTTATGGAAAGTTTCACAGACCAGGGTTTTTGGACCACTTTTCTGCACCTAAATTCAGAACAATAAAGAGACAACAAAAACAAGGAGATTAAGACAAATTTATACTTTTATGAAAACAAAAGTCTAGACTATAGTATAGTTCATGTATGTGGCATCAATCAACTCCCCAGTGCCACACATCAAAATGAGGTGGATTGGAGGGTTGGAGCAAGGTGGTAGAATCAAGGGTTCCACTGATCATCCCTCCCAGTAGGAAGACTATGTTTGACAACTATCTACACAAAGGGAGCACATTCATAGGAACCAAAAATCAAGTACCAACTTGGTCACTGTGGGGTAGGGTACCAAGTAGGCTCTTGGGGTTCTTGATTCCAGGCTCTGGCTCCCACTGGACAGCATTTCTTGACCTGCACTGGGCTGGAGAGGAGCCCATTGTCATGAAGGGTGAGTCCTAGACCTGGCAGCATTTACCACAAGCTGACTGAAGAGCCCTTGGGTGGTAACTGAATATCAGCGGTAGCCTAAGTGGTACTCCCCTTGGGCCTGTGATGATGGTGGCCATGGGATGAGGTTCCTCTGCCTGTGGAAGCGGAGGGAAGAGTGAGAAAGTCTGTGTCATGTGGTTTGAGTGTCAGTTCACCAACCGTAGAATAGAGTGCAAGGTAGATTTCTAAGGTTTTAACTCCAGTCCTTGGCTACAAATGGCATCTCTGGACCTGCCCAGGGCCTGAGGGAAATCACCATCCTGAAGAGAAGAACACAAGACTGGCTGGCTCCACCAGCTCTGATTGTAGAGCCCTAAGGAATTGAGTGAATATAGGCAGTAGCCAGGTAGTGGTTAAAGCAGGCTTTCAGTAAGACCAGTTGTGCTCGCTTCAGGTCTGATTAAGCATGGTCCCAATAGAGATGGCCACAGAGGTACCTGTGTCACCCAAACCCCAGCTCCAGGTGGCTCATCACAGACAGAGGGATTCTATTTGTTTGGGAGAAAGTAAGGGAAGAGAGCAAGAATTTCTGCCTGGTAATCCAGAGAATTCTTCCAGGTCTTATCCAAGACCATGAACATGGTAGCTCTACTGTTCAGCAAGAATCACAGCATTACTGGGCTTGGGGTGCCCTGTAATGCAGATAAGACTTATCTCAACACTCAAATTTTTTTGAATAACTGGAAAGCCTTCCCAAGGATAACAGGCACATACAAGCCCAGATGGCAAATATTACAATAAATACCTAATCCTGCACTGTCCAGACACTACTTAACATCCACAATCATCAAAACCATTCAGGAAAACATAACCTTACTAAACAAACTAAATAAGGCACCAGGAAGCAATCCTGGAGAAACTGAGATGTGTTATCTTTCAGGTGGAGAATTTAAAATAGCCGTTTAGAGGAAACTCAAAGAAATTCAAGATAACACAGAGAAGAAATTCAAAATTATACCAAAGAAATTGCACAAAGAGATTGAAATAATTATAAAGGATCAAACAGAAATTCTGGAGATGAAAAATGCAATGAATGTACTGAAGAATACATCAGAGTCTCTTAATAGAATAATTCATCAACCAGAAGAGATAATTAGTGAGACTGAAGGCAGGCTATTTGAAAATACACAGTCGGAGGAGACAAAAGAAAAAAGAATTAAAAAGTGAAGCATGCCTACAAGATCTAGAAAATAGCCTCAACAGGGCAAATATAAGAGTAATTAGCCTTAAAGAGTAGGGAGAGAGGGAAGGAGGGAGAGAGAGAGAGAGAGAGAGAAAGAGAGAGAGACAAAGTTTATTCAAAGGAATAATAAGAGGAAGCTTCCCAAACCTAGAGAAATATCTCAATATTCAAGTACAAGATTATAGAACACCAAGAAGATTTAACCCAAAGAAGACTACCTCAAGACATTTAATAATCAAACTCTCAAAGGTCAAGGGTAAAGAAAGGATCATAAAAGAATCAACAGAAAAGAAACAACTAACATACAGTGGAGCTCCAATATATCTGGCAGTGGACTTTTCAGTGGAAACCTTAGAGGACAGGAGAGAGTGGCATGACATATTTAAAGTGCTGAAGGAAAAAAAATCACCCTAGAATGCCATATCTGGCAAAACCATACTTTAAACATGAAGGAGAAATAAAGACTTTCCCAGACAAACAAAAGTTGAGGTACTTCATCAACACCAGACCTGTCCTACAGGAAATGCTAAAAAAGAGTCCTTCATTCAGAAATAAAAGGATGCTAAGGAGCAATATGAAATCATCTGAAGGTACAAAACTCACTGGCAATAGTAAATACACAGAAAATCACAGACTATTATAATATTCTTCTTGTGGTATGTAAAATATTCAAGTAGAAAGATTAAAAGATAAAGCAATCAAAAAAAACTACAACAACTCTTCAAGACATAAGCAGTAAAATAATATATAAATAGAAACAATAAAAAGTTTTGGATTGGGGGACAAAGTTAAAGTATAGAATTTTTATTAGTGTTCTATTTGCATTTTTGTTTGTTTATTCAAGTAGTTTTAAGTTGTTATCTGGTCAAAATAATGGGTTAAAAGATAGTATTTGCAAGCTTCATGGTAATCTCAAGCCAGAAAACATACAATAGACACACAAAAACTAAAAAGCAAGACACTAAATCGTATCACCAGAAAAAAATCATTGTCATTAGAAGACAAGAATGAAAGAAAGAAGAAAGAGAAAACCACAAAACAACCAGAAAACAAATAACAAAATGGCAGGAATAAGTCCTTACTTATCAATAATAACATTGAATATAAATGAACTTAACTCTCCAATATAAAGATATAGAGTGGCTGGGGAAAAAAAAAAAAAAAGGACCCAATAATCTGTTGCCTACAGGAAACACACTTCACCTATAATGACACACATAGACTGAAAATAAAGGGAAGGGGAAACATATTCCACACCAATGGAAACTAAAGAAAAAAGATCAGGAGTAGCTATACTTATATCAGACAAAATAGATTTTAAATCAAAAACTATAAAAAGAGACAAAGAAGATCATTTTATAATGATAAAGGGGTCAATTTAGCAAGGTGATAGAACAATTGTAAATATATATGCACCCAACACTGGAGCACCAGGATATTTAAAATAAATATTATTAGAGTTATAGATGGAGATAGATTCCAATCTAATAATAGCTGGAGACTTCAACATCCCATTTTCAGCAGTGGAAATATCTTCCAGGCAGAAACAAGAAAGAAACATTGGACTTAATCTGTGCTATAAACCAAATGAACCTAAAATATATTTACAGAACATTTCATTTAATTGTTGCAGAATATATATTTTTTCCTCATCCCATGAATCATTCTCAAAAATAGACCATGTGTTATGTCTTAAAACATTCAAAAAAAGGCCGGGCACGGTGGCTCACACCTGTAATCCCAACACTTTGGGAGGCTGAGGCGGGCGGATCATGAAATCAGGAGATCAAGACCATCATGGCTAAAACAGTGAAATCCTGTCTCTACTAAAAATACAAAAAAAAAAAAAAAGGCATCTGGGTATGGTGGCAGGTGCCTGTAGTCCCAGTTACTCGGGAGGCTGAGGTGGGAGAGTGGCATGAACCCAGGAGTTGGAGCTTGCAGTGAGCCAAGTTCACACCACTGCACTCCAGCCTGGGTGACAGAGTGGGACTCCATCTCAAATAAATAAATAAATAAATAAATAAATAAACAAACAAACAATATCAAGCATAATAACAAGATAAATTTTGTAAATACTACAAACACATGGGATTTTAAAATATGCTCCTGAATAACAAGTGGGTCAATAAGAGATTAAGAAGAAAATTGAAAATATCCTTGCAACAAATGGTAATGGATACACAACATGCCAAAACCTATGGGATACAGTGAGAGCAGTGGTAAGAGAGAACTTTAAAGCTATAAGCACGTATATCAAAAGAGAAGAAAAATTTCAAATAAATAGCCTAATGATTCATCCTAAAGAACTAGAAAAGCAAGAGCAAACCAAGCCCCAAATTACTTGTAGGAAAGAAATAATAAAATTAGAGCACAAATAAATGAAACTGAAATGAAAAGAACAACACAAAAGATCAATGAAACAAAAAGCTGGCTCTGTGAAAAGACAAACAAAATTGACACAATTCTAGCCAGACTCAGGGAAAAAAAAAAAAAAGGGAAGACCCAAATAAATAAAATTAGAGATGGAAAAGGAGACATTACAATCAATACTACAGAAATTTAAAGTATCATTAGTGGTTACTACGAGCAACAATATGCCAATAAATTGGAAAATCTGGAAGAAATAGATGAACTCCTAGATACATATAACTTACCAAGATTGAACCATAAAGAAATCCAAAATCTGAACAGATCAATAATGAATAACAAAAGCAAAGCCATAATAAAAAGTCCCCTAGCCAAGGAAAGCCCAGGACCTGAAGGCTTCACTGATGAATTCTACCAAACTTCTAAAAACCTAATACCAAATCTACTCAAACTATTCTGAAAAGTAGAGAAAAGAATGCTTCCAAACTTACTCTCTGAAGCCTGTATTACCCTGATACAAAAACCAAAAACACATCAAAAAAAGAAAACTACAGACCAATATCACTGATGAATATAAATGCAAAAATCCTCAACAAAACACTGGCAAACTGAATTCAAGAACACATTAAAAGATCACTCATCAGTGTAAAACCCAAAACTGTAAAAACTCTGGAGGACAACCTAGGCAATACCATTCTGGACATAGGCATGGGCAAAGATTTCATGATGAAGATGCCAAAAGCAATCACGACCAAACTAAAAATTGACAAATGGTATGTAATTAAACTTATGGGCTTCTGCACAGCAAAATAAACTATCAACGGAGTAAACGGACAACCTACAGAATGGGAGAAAATATTTCCAAACTGTGCATCTGACAAAACTCTAATATCCAGTATCTATAAAGAACTTAAATTTACAAGAAAAGAAACAACCCCACTAAAAGGTGGGCAAAAGACACGAACAGGCACTTTTCAAAAAAACACATACCTGTAGCCACCAAGTATATGAATAAAACTCCAGTATCACTGATTATTAGAGAAATGAAAGTCAAAACCACATGAGATACTATCTCACACCAATAAGAATGGCTGTTATTAAAAAGTCAAAAAAATAGCAGGTGCTGGCAAGGTTGTGGAGAAATACATGCCACTTATACACTGTTAGTTGGAGTGTAAATTGGTTCAACCATTGTGGAAAGCAGTATGGTGATTCCTCAAAGAGCTAAAAACAGAACTATCATTTGATCCAGCAATCCCATTATTGGGTATATATCCAAAGGACTATGGATCATTCTACCATAAAGACACATGCACACAAATGTTCACTGCAGCACCATTCACAATAGCAAAGACATGGAATCAACCTAGATTTCCATCAATGACAGAATGGATAAAGAAAATGTGGTATGTATACACCATGTAACACTATGCAGCTGCAAAAAAGAATGAGATCACGTCTTTTGCAAGGACGTGGATGAAGCTGGAGGCCATTATCCTTAGTAAACTAGTACAGGAACAGAAAACCAAATACCACGTTATTACTTATAAGTGGGAGTCAAATGATGAGAACACACAGACACATAGAGGTGAACAATGGATACTGTGGCCTACTTGAGGGTGGAGGGTGGGAGGAGGGAGATTAGAAAAAATAACTAATGAGTACTAGGCCTAATACATGGGTGATGAAATAATCTTTACAACAAACCCCCATGACATGAATTTACCTACATAACAAACCTGCACATGTACCCCTGAACTTAAAAAGAAAAATTAAAACAATAATAATGTTAATAATAGCCATTCTGACTGATGTAAGATAGTATCTCATTGTGATATGATTTGCATCTCTCTGATTAGTGATATTGAGCATTTTCTCATGTTTGTCGCTCACTTGTATATCTTCTTTTGTGAAATGTCTTTTTATGGCCTTTGCCCACTTTTTTTCTTTCTTTTTTTTTTTTGAAACGGGGTCTCTGTCACTTAGGCTGGAGTGCAGTGGCACAATCTCAGCTCACTGCAACCTGCATCTCCCAGGCTCCAGCGATCTTTCCACCTCAGCCTCCAAAGTACATGGGACCACAGGCGTGCATCACACACCTAGCTAATTGTTTGTTTTTTAGAGAGACAGGGTTTCACCATGTTACCCAGGCTCATCTCAAATTCCTGGGCTCAAGCAGTCTGCCCACCTTGGCCACTTGGCCTCCCAAAGTGCTGAGATTACAGGTGTGAGAACAGCCACACCCAGCCTCCTTGTCTATTTTTAAATGGGGTTATTTGAATTATTTTGTTGAGTTTGAGTTCCTTGAAGATTCTGAAAATTAGTCATTCATCAGTTGCATAATTTGCAAATATTTTCTCCCCTTCTATAGGTTATATTTTTACTCTGTTGATTATTTCTTTTGTTGTGCTAGAAGCTTTTCGTTAAATCTCATTTGTCTATTTTTGTTTCAGTAGCATTTGCTTTTGAGGTCTTAGTCATAAATTCTTTTCTTAAGCCAATGTCCAGAAGAGTTTTTCCTAGGTTATCTTCTAGGATTTTTATAGTTTCAGGCCTTAGGTTTAGATTTTTAATGCATCTTGAGTTAATTTTTGTATATAGTGAGAAAATATCATTTTTCTGCATATAGCTAGCCAGTTTTCCTAGCATTATTTATTGAATATGATATCCTTTCCCCATTATTTTTGTCATGTTGGTCTAATATCAATTTGGTTTAGGTATGTGGCTTTACTTCTTTGTTCTGTATTCTGTTCCATTGATCTATATGTTAATTAATATTTTCATACTGGTGCCATGCTGTTTTGGTTACCATAGTCTTGTACTGTAATTTGAAGTAATGTGATACCTCCAGGCTTGTTCTTTTTGCTTAGGATTGCTTTGGCTATGTGGGCTCTTTTTTTACTCTATATGAACTTTAAGATTGTTTTTTCTAATTCTGTGAAAAATGAACTTGGTAATTTTATAGGAACTGCACTGAAGCTATAAGCTGTTTGGGGTAGTATGATCATTTTTAATAACATTGATTCTTTCCATCTATGAACATGGGTTTCTTTTCACTTAATTTCTATCATTGACAATTTTTTTTCATCAGTGTTTTGTAGTTCTCCTTGAAGAGATCTTTCAACTCCTTGGTTAAATGTATTTCTATGCATTTTTCTGGCTACTATAAATGGGATTGAGTTTTTAATTTGGTTCTCAGCATCAATGTTATCGGTGTATAGAAATGTCACTGATGTTTATGCATTGATTTTGTGTCCTCATACTTTGATGAAGTCATTTATCAGGTCTAGCAGTATTTTGGAAAAGTGTTTAGGGTTTTCTTGGTAAACAGTTACATCACTAGCAAATTGAGGTGGTTTAACTTCCTCTTTTCCAATCTGGATGCCCGCTATTTCTTTTTCTTGACTGATTGCTCTGGTTAGGACTTCCAGTACTGTGTTGAATAGAAATGGTAAGAGTGAACACCATTGTCTTGCTCCAGTCCTTAGGGGGAAGGCTTTCAACTTTTTTTAATTCAGTATGGTACTGTCTGTGGGTTTGTCATAGATAGCTCTTATTATTTTGAGATATGTTCCTTTGGTGCCTAGTTTGATAGGGGATTTTAATTGTGAAGGGATATTGAATTTTATTTAACGCTTTTTCTACACCTATTGAGATGATCATATGGTTTCTGTTTTTAATTGTTTATGTGGTGAATCACATTTATGAATTTGCATGTGTTGAACCATCCTTGCATCCCTAGAATAAAATGCACTTCATTGTGATATATTATCTTTTCTATGTGCCATTGGATTTTGTTTGCTAATATTTTGTTGAGGATTTTTTCATCTATGATCATCAGGAATATAGGCCTGTAGATTTCTTCTTTTGTTGTGCGCTTGCCTGATTTTGTTATCAGGGTGATATTGGTTTCCTACAATGCATTAGGGAGAAAGCCCTCCTCCTTAACTTTTTGGAATAGTTTCAGTAACATAGGTACCAGCTTTTCTTTGTACATCTGGTAGAATTTGGCTGTTAATCTATCCGGGATCCTGGGCTTTTGTTGTTGTTGGAAGGTTTTTATTACTAATTCAATTTAATTACTCTTTACTGGTCTGCTTATAATTTCTATTTCTTCCTGGTTTAACCTTGGAAGATTGTAGGTTTCCAGGAATTTATCCATTTCCTCTAGTTTTTCTAGTTTGTGTGTATAGATATGCTTGAAGTAGTCTCTGATAATCTTTTGTATTTCTGTGTATCAGTTATAATGTCACCTTTATCATTTCTGATTGGGCTTATTTGAATCTTCTCTCTTTTTTCTGTTAGTCTGGCCAATAGTCTTTCCATTTTCTTTGTCCTTTCAAAGAACCAATATTTTATTTCATTAATTCTCTGTATTTTTGTGCTTATTTGAATCTTCTCTCTTTTTTCTGTTAATCTAGCCAATAGTCTTTCCATTTTTTTGGTCCTTTCAAAGAACCAACTTTTGATTTCTTTAATCCTTTGTATTTTTTGTCTCAATCTCATTTACTTCTGCCCATATCTCTGTTATTTATTTTCTTCTGCTTACTTTGGGTTTGGTTTATTTTCATTTTTCTAGTCCCTTAAGGTGTGACAGTAAGTTGTTTACTTGAGAATTCTCTGTACGTTTTATGTAGACATTTAATTTCCTCTTAGCCCTGTTTGTGCTGTATCTCATAGGTTTTGGCATGCTGTGTCTCTATCTTCATTCATTTAAGAACATTTTTTGGTCTTTGTGGTAATTTTATTGTTTCCCCAAAAGCCAATCAGGAGCAAATTGTTTGTTTCCATGTATTCATGTAATTTCAAGAGTTCCTCTTGGTATTGGTTTCTAATTTTATTTCACCATTTTACAAGAAGATGCTTGATATTATTCAGTTTTTCAATTTATTGAGACTTGCTTTATTACCAGGGATATGGAGTATTTTGGAAAATGTTACATGTGCAGATGAGAAAAATGTATATTCTGCATTTATTGGGTGGAATATTCTGTAAATGTCTGTTACGTCTGCTTGGCCTTGAGTCTAGTTTAAATCCAAAGTTTCTTTGTTGATTTTCTGCCCCAATTATGTGTCTAGTACTATTAGTGGGGGTGTTGAAGTTCCACACTAGTATTGTATTGTGGTCAATCTCTTTTCTTCAGTTTATCAGTATTGTTTTATGAATCTGAGTGCTCTGATATTGGGTATATATATATTTTGGATTGTTAAATCTTCCTGTTGAACCCTTTATCATTATATCATGACCTTTTTTATTTTACTATTGCTGATTTAAGGTCTGTTTTATCTGATATGAAAATAACTACTCCTACTTAGTTTTCATTCTTTAACTTTGAGCCTGTGTCCATACCTATTAGTTGAGTCTCTTGTGGGCAGTAAATGATTGGGTTTGCTTTTCTATACAATTTGTTGGTCTGCATCTTTCAAGTGGAGCATTTAGGCCATTTACATTCAAGGTTAATATTGATATTTCAGGGTTTGTTCCTCTCATGGTATTGTTGTCTAGTTGTTTTGTAGTCTCACTTGCATAATTGTTTTATAGAATCTGTGTGCTTTGTATTTATATGTGCTTTTATTATGGTTAGTATCATTCTTTGGTTTCCATGTTTAGAACTCCTTTGAGTATTTCTTGTAGGTCTGGTCTAGTGATAATAAATTTCATTTGTGTTTGTTTGTCTGAGAAAGACTCTACTCCTTTTTTTATGAAGCTTAGCTTGGCAGGATATCAAATTCCTGGATGGCATTTTTATTCTTTAAGAAGACTAAAAATAGGTCCCCAATCTCTTCTGGCTAGTAAAGTTTCACTGAGAAGTCTGTTGTTAGCCTGATGGGATTTCTTTTATAGGTAACTTGATGCTTCTCCCTAGCTCCTTTTAACTTATTTTTTCTTTCTCATTGACCTTGGAAAGTCTGGTGACTATATGCCTTGTATAGTATCTTCCAGTTGTTTTCTGAATTTCTTGCATCTGGATATCTACATCTCTAGTAAGATCAGGGAAATTTTCTTCAATTATTGCCTCAAATATGTCTTCCAAACTTCTTACTTTTTCTTTTTCTCTGTCAGGAATGCCTATAAGTTATAGATTTGGGCGTTTTACATAGTCACATGTTTCTTAAAGACTTTGTTCATTTTTTTTCTAAATTATGTTTTCTTTATTTTCCTGAGACTGAGTTTGAAAGTCTGGTCTTAAAGCTCTGAAATTTCTTCTTCTGCTTGGTCTAGTCTATTGTTAGCACTTTCAACTGTATTTTGAAAGTCCTCCAGTGAAATTTTCATTTCTATAAGATTTTTTGAAAGTACATCTATCTCATTTGCTATATCCTGAATTGTTGTTCTGATTTCTTTGTGTTGGTTTTCAACTGTCTCTTGGATTTCAGTGAGCTTCTTTACAATCCACATTTTGCATTCTTGATCTGTCATTTCAGAATTTTCATTTTGGTTTGAATCTATTGCTAGAGAGTTAGTGTGGTCCTTTGAGGATGTCACAACATTCTGTTTCTACATGGCGTTGGAGTTCTTACACTGGTTCCTTCTCGTTTGGATAAGCTGTCACTTATTATTTTTGAATTTACTTTCATTTGAGTGGTATTTTTCCCCTTGAGGATTTAACTGCTGCATGTGCTGGGTAAAGTCCTTTGGCTTTGTTTCTTGTGCTTTTAGGGGGACAAAGCTCCATATAAATTCCTTGGTTATAGATATCCTATAGTAGTTTTTTTCAAATGCTTGTTGTTTGTAGGTTTTGGTAGTGGTAGGCTGTGTGTGTGGTCAGGTTCCCTATCGCCTACAGACACAGAGAGGTGGAGGTCTCAGGAGACTCATCTCCTTCCCCAGTGCTATGTACTTCTGTCAGCAGAAATTTATTGGACTGTGCTGTTCATGCTAAAGGCCAGCAAGTGGTGCTTGTGGGTAAGAGCCAACTGAGAGCTGTGCAATGATAGCAGGGAAAGCTGTGATGGGACATACAGTTCACCACCCGGCCTATAGGTGGTGGAGGCAATTGTGATGGCAGTGGAATTTACACATGGCCTTTGTTAATCGGGGAAGTTCTGTGGGGTCCCAGGTGATTGGTAGGGCATAGAGCTACCATGTGTCCTACCCCATGCTCTACTGCCAAGGCTACTGTAAGGGGCAAACCTGGGTAGGACTGGGTTGGGCAAGCCTATGACCAAGTTCTTCAAGGTGGATGCAAGTACCAACCTTGGCAGCAGCTAGAGCCAGTTCTCAGCCACTGGGACAACCCTCCAGGGAGGGACAGCAGGAAAGGTGCCTCTCCTGTGCCATAGAGTCCACTCAGAGGAAGAGGGGCAGCTCAGGGTTTTCAGCCCAGCAGATGGCCATGAGGCCTGCCCAGCTCCCACATTCTTGACCTGGAGGGTCTTTTTCCAGGGTCCAGCCCTAGCAGCTGGCCAGATGGGTAGGCTAGTTCCACATTTTCACACCCAAATCACCAAGCCACTCCAGTTATCCCAGACAACAAGACTCCCTGAGGCAAAAACCATGGCTCTCCAGCCACACCCTTCCTGGTCCAGTCTTGCAGAGGCAGAGGCACTCAGCTCCCATACCACCACATGAACCTGTGCCACACTGTTTGTGTTCTGACAGTGGGAGCTTCTCCCTGACTTGAGATCAGACCACATATTTCATCCTCAAGCCCCTGGTTGGTGTGCTCAAGTGCTGGGGAACTGGGACTAGGCCAGTTGACTTGTCCTCTGGCCTCTCTGGCTCAAGCACTGGCTGAAATAGGGAGGGGTGAACTGCTTCCAGACCACCAACAAAACACTGAGTTCAGGGAGGGAGAGCAATAGCAGCTACACTGTGGGCTGTCCTGTATGAGAATAGCCAGGCAGGCAGTCTTAGGAGGGACCAGCAGACATGGGGCATGTGACTTGGATGCATCTCAGTCCCTTGGCACTGGAAGTAGAGCTTGTCTTTAGGGCACATGAGCATGCCCAGGCCCCATTCACTCCCCAGCATGGCAGAGAGCAGCAGTTGCAGCTGCTTGGAGTCAGACACAGAGCAGGGGTGGGTGCCCAGAGTCACATTTTGCTGCAGTTGCCCAGTACTCCATGCAAGTTCAAGCAGTGTCTCTGTGGTTTCCAGAGAGCTCCCACTGCCAGAAAAATTTTTAGGGGTCTTAGAACTCTCTTGTAGCTAGGATCTCAGAGGGCAGGAACACAGTGCCCCAGGGTTTCTTCACTCACCCCTTCTTTGTATCCAGGGGGCCAGTCCTTGCCTAGCAGGCAGCCCCACTTCTTCCCTCTTCAATCACAGTGTCTTCCATTTCCTCTGTATTGAATTTTAGTATTTTCTCTCAAAAGATCTTTTCCAACTATGATTTATTCAATGTTTTAGTCTGTTTTCATGCTGCTGATAAAGATATAACTGAGACTGGGAAGAAAAGGAGGTTTAATGGACTTACAGTTCCACATGGCTGGGGAAGCCTCACAATCATGGCAGAAGGCAAGGAGGAGTAAGTCACGTCTTACATGGATGGCAACAGGTGAAGAGAGAGCTTGTTCAGGGGAACTCCCCTTTTTAAAACTATAAGATCTCATGTGACTTATTCACTACCGTGAGAACAGCAATAAAGACCTGCCCCCCATGATTCAATTACCTCTCATTGGGTCCCTCCCCCAACACATGGGAATTCAAGATGAGATTTAGGTGAAGACACAGCCAAACCCTATCACTTGATATTTTGGTTCCTGTGCATGAAAAAGGCACATCCCAGCTGCATCTGGTCTGTCACCTTGAACCAGGTCACATAATTTTTTATTGTGTATATGTACAATGTACCATACCATGGTTTTTGCGTACCAAGTTAAAAATACATGGTCCTTACCTTCCAGGTGCTCATAGCTTAGTGTGAAAAATAGATAAAAGATAAATAACATTACATTTATTTTATACCTTACCTTACCATACCATACCTTATCATACCACATAAGAAATATCATCTTAGTTTTATGGATATAAACTATAGTAGTAGTATACACATATACAAAATATGTGTATGAACCTTACCACTATATCAACAGAGTATATAGTGGTAGGATATTGGTAAGATATTAGATATTGAGGCAGGCATCAAATCTGCCTGAGGAGATAAGGGAGGTCACTCAGAGGAAGTGGTTGCCAAAACATTGAGTTTGATATCACTAGCTGAACAAAGCAGGTAGACATATTTCATGAAAAAGGAATAATGTCACTATAGACACAAACTGTGTGCAACAGACTGAGGTAGACAGTGGACTGGAGGAGAAAGATGTGGATGAAGGCAGAATGCCAGCAAGGGAGCTATTAAGAGTTCAAGCATGAAGGTTATAGGATTTTGCATGAGTTGTAGGAGCTACATTGGAGCAATGAATGAGAAAAGTATTGTGAAGAAAGGATTAACAAATTATATTTGGAGGAAGGAAAGAATTGAAGCAACAAGAAGAGTGAAAATAACAGATTTCAAGCCTGGAAGTTGGGGGGAAACACCTTTGGTCTAGAGTCTAGAAAGTAGGTAAGCTTTCTTGACAAAGTTTATTTTGAAATGGGTTTAACGTACATGGCTGGAGGGAAGTGGCTTGAAAATAAAAAATGATAAGTTGTTCTTTTGCATACAAACTGGCAAAAATTAGGTGGGTGGAATCTGTGGTCCAGAGGAGTTAAATAGTTTGTCAGCCATTGGAATATAAAATCAGGTTCAGCTGGATATGGTATCAGGAGTCTGTAGTCCCAGCTACCTGAGAGGCTGAGGCAGGAGGGTCACTTGAGGCCAGGAGTTCCAGGTCATAGTGTGCTGATCACACCTGCAAATAGCCACTGCTGTCAGGTCTGGACAACATAACAAGACCCCACATCTAAAAAAGAAAAAAAAATCAAGTTAATCTCATGCTTTCTCTTACAGAATCTCAATAGTAAGTCATTGTCATGAATCCACATAGGTTCTCCTATGCTATCAAGAGTCCTCTAGTTTGTGAAGCTAAGGCTGGCAGAGTGGGGGCCACATCGTTTCCATCCCTAACGATTCTCAGGATTACTCTTCTCTGCTATCAGCTATGGGCGTAGAGGAGGAAGACTTTTTAAATTTTCTCTGTTTCTATCACCTTCCCTGCTCTGGCAACTGCTATGTAACCATAGTTCAGTATCAGTACCATTCACAGACATTTCAGGATATTCATTATATACTCTTGGGGTAAATCCCAAATACATTTTCATACTCCTCAGCTGGTTTGGCAGATGTACAAAGTCATTAATTTTTCCCTTCATACTCATGCATATTATTATTTCTTTTTTTTTTTCTTTGAGATGGAGTTTCATTCTTGTTGCCCAGGCTGGAGTGCAATGGTGCAATCTCGGCTCACTGCAACCTCTGCTTCCCAGGCTCAAGCAATTTTCTTGCTTCAGCCTCCCAAGTAGCTACAATCACAGGCACATGCCACCATGCCTGGCTAATTTTTTTGTATTTTTAGGAGAGACGGGGTTTCATGTTGGTCAGGCTGGTCTTGAACTCCTGACCTCAGGTGATCCACCCACCTTGGCCTCCCAAAGTGCTGGGATTACAGGCTTGAGCCACCGCACCTGACGTATTATTTCATTTTAATGCAAACCCAGGCCCTGAGAGTAACCTTTTCTTTTTGTTCTATTATGCTCCATCTTCAGCCTAGCTGTTGCTGATATTATATTCTTTTTTGAACCACAGACAATTATTTGACTTCTGGATGTAATTTTTGTCTCTAAAGTTTTTCCCCTCACTCTTCCAATAGCTAAGCTGATAACCTAATGCCTGTCTTCTAGAAATGCTCTTTCTTCCGTTCTGTTTTGTCTTTATCCTGGTTCCTGTTCAGGACGCTCAGTTTTACTCCCTGAGATCCAGACCTATAAGTTTCATCTTTCTCTGACTTGAGTTTACTTGCCCTTGGTCCACAGGGTCTCCTAAAGACTGTACACTTTCCTCACTTTAGGGCCACATATCAAGGATTCTTCTCATGTAAGAATACATAAGAAGCTGGAAACAGAAATTGCCTCCAGAAAAAGAATCAGGAGACAAACGGAAAAAGTAGGAGGTAGACTTGCTCTTTACTGAATGTAATTTGTTCTTTTTGTGTGTGCCATGTGCACAAATGAGCTAGTAAAACTATTTAAATCTAAAAATTCATAGAGAATCTTAATACCTGGTTCCGCTATCCTCTGCCATTTTCTTCCCATAATTTAAAAAAGTTATTATTAAAAATAACTTTCATACCTACAACTCTAATTGCCAAACTTCATCATGGGAATAAAAACTGAAATTGATTGATCCATACAATGTTTTAGACACTTTATCATCTAGTTAATCCTAATAGAAATAGAAAATTCAGGCTGGGCATGGTGGCTCACTTCTATAATCCCAGCACTTTGTGAGGTCGAGGTGGGCAGATCACCTGAGGTCAGGAGTTCAAGACCAACCTGGCTAACATGGCGAATCCCCATCTCTACTAAAAATAAAAAATTAGCTGGGTGTGGTGTCACATGCCTGTAATCCCTGCTACTCAGGAGACTGAGGCTGGAGAATAGCTTGAACCCGGGAGGCAGAGGCTACAGTGAGCCGAGATTGTGCCACTGCACTCCAGCCTGTGCGACAGAGTTAGACTCCATCTAAAAAGAAAAAAAGAAATAGATAATTCAGAACCTTTGAAGGCAAGTATTATTACTTATATTTTAGAGTGCAGGGACCAAGGCTCAGACAGGTTTAGTCATTCCTCCATCGTCACACAGATAACAAGCATTGAAGATGGGACTGAAACGCAGTCTTGCATGGCGTCTAAACTGCTGTTTTGCTTTGCATTTCTCCACTCATAACGACATATATAGGGTCAAGCTTCACTTCACATAAGTACATTTTCAGAACATATCTTTCCAGACGTTTTTATACTTTTGAATATTAGCAATTTTTTATCTTCCTCAGATGGTTTAAATACTTAAAACCCAATATTTACATGTTGCAATTCTCTTGTTCCTCACCATAATCTCTTAAGAGTGATATTTGCCACATCAATATTTTTTCCTTTATGAAGGATTTCTCATAGTGGGAGTATCATTTTTTTTCCTTCCTCTAAACCAGGTTTCTCAAGTTCAGCACTATTGAAATTTAGGGCCAGATGAGTCTCTGTTAAGGCGGGGGAGGGAGTGATCCTGTGCATCGTAGAATATTTAGCAGCATCCCTGGCCTCTACCCCACTAGTTTTCAGTAGCACAGCAGCACCCCCACCCTAAGATGTGACAACCAAAACTGTCTCCAGGTTTTGCCAATTGTACCTTCAGAAGTGGAGTCATCCCAAATTGAGGACCGCTGCTCTAAACAAATATTGATTTTAAAAATTAGGCTTCCTAACTGATGATTCTAGATGAAAAACAAATAAAACTCTTGGCCACCAGAATAACATGCTCCATCAGATGAAATTTTCCCAAGATAGGTATTATCTATGTTTATAAACTGAGGAAAGTGTGGTTTAAAGAAGATAAGCATCTTGTTCAAGCTCCAAAATTAATCTGTGCTGGAATGGAATTCCAACTCTGATCTGACAAACTCCAAATCCCATGATCTCCCTGCTGATTATAATATGAGGCAGGAACGCTCTATAATAGAAAGCTATTTTTTCTCATTATAAAGAAAGACCATTTTTGACAGCAACATGGCTAGACAAAATGTTACAAGAAGCTGCCATATAACAAACACATCAATCAATGTAGAACAAAAATACTTGCAAGTGTGAGAAATTTATCTCTATTCCTTGTTTTTTAAATTATTTTATAATTTCTAAAATGATTTAAATAAGTTTTAGAGTTTTGATATAGAAACTATATTTTTATATAGTATTTTCCTTCTGAACTGCACTTATCACCAGACGTCTGAGAGATGGTTAATAACACCAGGTCCCTCCGGGAGGACCAGAATCCATGCATATTTTTTGGAAAGAGATTATAAACTCTTTATTCTTAGTACACAAAAAAAGACAAGAAATAAAATAACAGTCAAATGTGAGGTTGGCAATTATGAGAAGTAGTTGGCCACTTTTTTCTTCGAGCTACTCATACTCAGTTGTCAGAGACTGGGAGACACCATAGAAAATTAGTTCTTTCCCAATTGATACTAGAGGCAGTTTTAGAGAATGTTCTCCCTAGAGGCTAGTTGTTCCCATCAGCAGCTCCTCATTTTGGTAGTAGCCCCACGTGGCTTTTATTAACTGTTTAGAACAGCTGTCACCAGGTCTCTAATGCCTCATGTTGTTCAGAGGATTGCACGAGAGGAAGAAGTTTTCCACGCTGGACCTGCAGAGGTCTTTAGGTATCAAAGCCTGCAGAGGTCTTTGTGGTGTATCAAGAAAAATTATTTCCAATGTTTCAGAGCTCTCTAGATTGCTTAAGGCAGCTAGTCTCTGTAACAACTCAGTGCGTAACACACATCACTGTTCTGTCCGCCTCCCTTATCGCTGCACAGATTTTATTCAGTCCAGAGAAAGTTCTCCGGCATGCTCTCCACTGCTCAGAGTGAGGTGATCTAGAGCACATGGGTCTCTTCGCTTTAGCTCTAATCTCAGGTATTTGCCACACTTATCAATAACTCTCAATTTTTTATACATCTATTCATATGGCACCATGGTATACAGACAAATCAAGCCATAGACTATCCCAGGATACCCACACTTGTCAATGAATCATCCTTAACTCGTAACTTTACAGGGAAGAATCAATGCATGTGTAGCCTCATATGAACAAACTTCATTTTATCAGCCTGAAATCCTTGCTTGGATAGAGCCAACTCTCACTACCTGAAGGCAGCTGAACACACTAAGGCAACAAGGTCTGGCAGGACCTCAAGTAACTAAAGAACCACCTTGTAAGGAAAGTCACAGAGAGCCAAATTCCGGCACGTAAGACAAGACAAGCCCTCCAGTTATTCTAATCATCTGTCTTATGCAGAACACACAGAGGAAGCTGAAGAAATGTGATTGTCTTGAAGGCTCAGAGAGGACTCACAATGCCAAACTCAAGTATCTGTATCAAGTTGACTCAAATTCTTATTCAAAGTAGATGTAAGATAATGTTAAAATAAATCAAATCCAACTCCTTTGGAAAACAGTTTGGCAGTTTCTCAAAATACTAAACAGGGAGTTACCATATGAACCAAAGGTTTCTTTCCTAAGTATATAGTCAAGAGAAACAAAACATATATCCACACAAAAATTCATACACAAATGTTCATAGTAACATAATTTGTAATACCTGAAATGTGAAAACAATCCACTTTGTCACTCTCTTAACTGACAAACGAATAAACAAAAAGTGATATGGCCTTATAATAGGATATTATTCAGCCACAAAGAGGAATGAAGTGTTGATATGTGCCACAACATAAATGAACCTTGAAAACATTATGCTAAGTGAAAGGAGTCAGAAGACTATACGTTGTATGATTGCCTTTATATGAAACATCCAGAATGAAATCTATGGATACAGAAAACAGGTTAGCTGTTGCCTAGGGATGAGGAAGTAGGTAAGAATAGAGGTGAGTGAGGAGTGACTGGTAATGGATATGAGGTTTCTTTTTAGGGTGACAAAATGTTCTAAAATTTATTCTAGTGATGATTGTACAACTCTATGAATATATTTTAAAACATCAAATTATACAATTTAAGTTGGTGAATTGAATGTTATGAGGATTATGTCCCAATAAAGTTATGAGAAATAAATAAGAGCAAAGCAAATAAACATAGTACAACACTCTGATTGAGTCCAAATGCAAAAAGACAGTAAACTCTGAAATTTTGTAGGACATTAATTCTATTGGCCACTTTGGAGTAAATATCAACAGCAACCTTGGCAAACAAAGGAGAAAAACTATGAATTCCTTTAACCTTTTCTGATTTACAGCTTTTAAAAGTACAAAAAGGAGTTTGATTATGATCCCTGTTGTACTTTCACCATATTGAAAAGAACATATATTTGATCTAAATAAGATAAAATCAGTGTTCTCATAAGGTTTGTAAATGAATGAAATGTTTATTTTTACCTAAATTACTTTTCAATTGCTACACTAACATCTAGCATATATGCTCACAACAGCTGCAGTAGTTATAACATAAAAGTTCATGGCTCACATAACATGTTTTTCAGAAAAGCATGCAATTCTTAGATTTAAAAAGTCTTTTTCATGTACTTGCTGAAAGACCAGAAATATTGTGAAATTAGTAATCTATCCATTATTCATGTAGTCTGAAAATATATAAACTTAAATATATAATCTCAGATTCTCTCATTCTGAAACACATTGTTAAAAATAAAAATATTGTCCAGGCATGGTTGCTCACACCTGTAGTCCCAGCACTTTGGGAGGCCGAGGTGGGTGGATCATGAGGTCAGGAGTTCAAGACCAGTCTGACCAACATGGTGAAACCCTGTCTCTACTAAAAATACAAAAAATTAGCTAGGCATAGTGATGTGCGCCTGTAATCCCAGCCACCCAGGAGGCTGAGGCAAAAGAATCACTTGAACCTGGGAGGTGGATGTTGCAGTGAGTCAAGATCATGCTACTGCACTCCAGCCTAGGCGACAGAGTGAGAATCTGTCTCAATATATACATACATACACATACATACATACATACATACGTACATACCTTCACTTAAGCCTTCAAGGAAATTTGCACATAATGGACCTATAAAATTAATATGAAGCCTTGTTCACTGCCTGTAAAAATAATTCCAAACTTACTACAACATATAAAATCTATCATCATGAAGCTGTTCTTTCCAGCAGCAGCTTCCCACAGCCAATCCAAATGCTTCAATTCCAAATTAAGGTCTTTCAATCCCCTGTACCTCTATAAAAGCCACTTTATCTGCCTGGAGGATCATTCCCTTGTCCACTTGGAACATTCTTCAACATCCTTCATCAAAGAATCTGTCTTAAGTTATCCCTTACTATCTGGTTCATCCCTATCCACAAGGCCAAGCACTATTTAATACACTCTCCTCTGCAAACCTATAGCACTGTGTGTGCTGTTACACCATAGCACACATAGCTCATTCTATAATGGTTTTCATGTGTCTTTTCCCTATTGGTCAGAGAGCTTTGTATTCAGAGATTACATGCCACTCATCTTTGCAGTTGAGGAACCTGGCAAGGGACTTGCAATATAGTAGATGCTTCAACACTATCTAATGACTGCTCAATGAAATAAAAGTACTGTGAGATAGCCAGGGTTTAAGTAGGTGTTGAAAACTATTTAAAACTTTTTAAAAATTTGAAGCAAAAGATACAATTCTTGCTTTCCAACGTATTGAATTGGTGAAACTTGTTTCCTTGGAAAAGCTCTTTATTCTACCATTTGGTAACTACTTACTGAACGGCAACCACATGCCAAGTCTTATGGTGGAGGCGGAAAGAATATCATGAGAGATCTCCCCCGAGCTTCCAAGTCACTGTATGGTTTGGAAAAATCATGCAAACCTCATCAAAATCGACAAAAATCATACAAGAGAGGAGGCAATCATTCCTGTATGCAATTCTAATAGTTTCTGTGCCTGGGAACAAAGAATTGCAGACAGTGCAAAGGCCAGCATATATGAACAAATATTTCAATTCTGACTATCTACTTTTACACAGATGTTATAGTTTGCATTTACATAGGAATTTCATACTGTAAATTCTGTAACACAGTATGATATAATCTCATTAGCCAAGGCATTTTCTTGGGTCATGGTGGGTGACAATGGGGTTCAAGTAAAAGGTGCTGCTGGTGAGCTGCTTTGGATGACGCCTAAAAATCTGCCAAACAGAGGATAGCCTGAAGCACACACAACAGCATGACTGTTGACTCATTCAATTCACATTATTTTAAATCCTTGATCCATGAATAATGATACTGGAGACAAAAGAACCTTCAAAAGTTCTACAGATGCACCAAATATCTTCATATTAGATGAAGTGCTAAATCTTATATAGTAATTTCAGGTGCTTAAAGGCAGTCAAGAACATATCTTGGGAGTTTCAAAATGTATTAGAACTTCCTCTCACTGTGAATTCTAGGTATCAACCTAATTGTCATCAAAAGTCTCACTGAACCATCCTTAGAGCAGTGCTCAAAAGGAGGCCATGTGCTATTGCTTATGAAATGTCCTTAAGAGAGTTACAAAAGTGACTTTATCAGGAAAAAGAAAACAAAATGTTCTTAAGAGAGGGTTTGCAGTCTGAAGTCAACTGGTTCCCTTTTTAACAAAATCCAGTCCTCATTTTGCAGATGATTTACCTGATAGCAGTAAAAATGTTCCAGATGGTCAGGTGGTTTTCAATAGAAAGATTCTTAATTTGCCATTAAAGTAAGATTGGGTTAAATCAGAATCTATATTAGTCATATTATCTACGAAAACTCAAACAACTGAGTTTCCAAAGTTTTAAAAGTATTCATGGTTGTTGCCTTAAAAAACCTGTTGATTCTCATTCAATGGTTCAAGTGAAGACTAAAATATTTTGAAATGATAGTTAAGTTTCATTTTTTAAAGATGCTTGTTTTATGTACTTCAGATAATGATATTTCATTCTGTTTCAGACAAAATCAGTAAACTCAAGATAAACAGAAACTAAAGAGGATGTACCAACTAAATGTGGTTCTCTTAGATTCTGAAGGCATTAATTCAACAAGTATAATAAAATTTGTTTCTATGTTTAAATGATATTGACTTTTCATTAAATAACGTTTTCCAGATTCAATACATTTTATTACAAATATACACTCTGAAGACTATGACCAACTTTTATTTTAAAACAGGAAAACCCAAAAGGATGTGGAGAAATAGGATCTACCTAATATAAATGACAAGTTAATGGGTGCAGCACACCAACATGGCACATGTGTACATATGTAACAAACCTGCACATTGTGCACATGTACCCTAGAACCTAAAGTATAATAATAAAAAAAACAGAAAAACCCATGTATATGTGTTTCAATGAAAACATGACCTCAAGTATTTCAGGTGCTATATATGATAATAAGCTTACTACAGTAGAAGGTAAGGTGGCCTCTTTAACGATTGATATTTATCAGCATAATAATTTGTGTTTAAGTAGAGGTGTTCTAATATGAAAATGAGCACATTGCAAACTAAATGGCCTAGTTTTGCGTCATCTTGTGCTGGTGTGGTATTTGTTAAGTGAATAGTCTTTCATTATAAGTTTAAACTTTAATTCAGTGAGCTATCCCATTCCCCTGCAAGGGATATGAATTAAGATTTAAACAGCAGCCTATTTCAACATTCATTGCAATGTAGTCACTCAAGAGATCAAACACATACAACTTCATACCTTTTTTTTTTTTTTTTTTTGGAGACAGGTTCTCACTCTGTCACTCAGGCTGGAGTGTAGTGTCACAGCCTCAGCTCACTGCAACCTCCGCCTCCCGGATTCAAGGAATTCTCCAGCTTTGGCCTCCTGAGTAGCTGGGACTACAGGCACCTGCCACCATGCCTGGCTAATTTTTGTATGTTTAGTAGAGACGGGGTTTCACCATGTTGGTCAGGCTGGTCTCAAACTCCTGACCTCAAGTGATCTGCCTGCCTTGGCCTCTCAAAGTGCTGGGATTACAGGGGTGAGCGACCACACCCGGCCAACTTCATACTCTTTTAAGTGAAGGAAATAGACTAGGCTATACTCTTGAGAAAATGTATAAGAGACTGAAGATTTAAGTAAAAACAAACAAAAAACGTGTTGAGAGAAAATAATAAAATACTGCCAAAAGAAAAAGTAGGAAAATGTAGACATCTGTCATTCAAGTCTTTTTGGTAAACAGAAGACTGAACCCTGGATTTTCTTCATACAGCTTTGGTCTGTTCATTTGAATATCGTCCAGAGAACATATAAAGCAATGAATGTGGCTGCTTCCACCACAATGGTTCTGAATGGCCTGACACTGGAGGCATCCAAAAGAAATGACTTTGGCACACAAGGTGAATTTTTTCAGGGGTATTTCTTAGCCTGGAAGCTGTCCTTTTCCTGCCAAAAATCCAACCCTATTTGTAACAACCTCTTACTGCTAGTGTAAAGAAAAGGTTAGACAAAGCTAAGAGAGATTTTAGAGAGCACAGCCATAGCTGGTAACTGGCAGTGCAGATGGCATTTTCAGAGTCTGCACTGAGGAATAAACCTTTAGTAACCAATTAGGAACCTGGGGAGTTAAAGCTATAAAGTGTGATTGATAAAGACTTATGTAATAATTAACAGCAGGGTATTGCATACAGAGAAAATAAAAACACCCTGTGTTAGGATAAATGTCCTAAGAGAAAAATGTAAGACACAGAAGAGTAATATCGGATCCTGGGGCTGGACCCTGCACACCAGGGCCCCAGTCTCAGAGAACCCATATGCCCTGCCTGGCACAGCAGCAGTGAAATTGTTCACCTTCAAGAATCTACAGAGGGCATTTAGGAAGGGATGACAGTTAGAAGCATTCCCCTGTGTTCCCAGTAAACTCACACCTCCTCAGAGGTATGTGTGGATTAACACGTAACCATCATAAGAGAGAGAATGTGCACTAAAATGACTCATGTTGAATTTTCCACTAATTTGAAGATAGCAAGAAAGGCGAGCGTGGATATTTAGTTTCATTTAGAGAAAAATAAATATATATGTATATGTTTTTTAGACTCAACTAATTTTGTAAAGTACAACTCATAGCAAATGTGTATATAGCTAATTGTTTAATAAACTAGTAATTGTGTATTACTTTTCTGTTAGTACATGTTTAATTCTCCCGAACCTATACTTTTCTGTTGTCTTTAAAAATATCAGGTCTGTAAACCCAGTACTTTGGAAGGCCGAGGTGGGAGAATCGCTTGAGCACAGGAGTTTGAGAATAGAATGGACGGCATGGAAAAACCCTGTCTCTACAAAAAATACAAAAATTAGTTGGGCATGGTGGTGCACACCTGTGGTTGCAGTTACTTGGGAGGCCAAGGTTGGAGGATCACTTGAGCATAGGATATGGAGGTTGCAGTCAGCAGAGATCATGCCACTGCGCTCCAGCCTGGGCAACAGAGCAAGAACCTGTCTCAAAAAAATTAAAAAAAAAATTCAGAAGCCCCTTTGAAATCATTTTAGAGGATTAACTGAACAAAAGCCAATGCAGCAGGCACTCCTATCACAGACACGCAGCATACCTTAAGAAAGGTGCCCAGGTAAGCTCCCCACTGTGTGATTCATGCCACAGGAAGATCCTTGCAGAGGTCTTGATGCATTTGTTTTCCACCTAAACTTGACTCAATATACACCACACACAAACTTCTTTTCATTCATCCCCTTAAGGTCTGAAATATTTTAGACATTTATATTTCCTTCATACTTTAAAATCATATACCACCATCAGGATCTTAAAGTGGAAGTTACTTACTGTTGCTATAAAAAATAATAATATTCACATAATATTCGCTATAGATCTGACTTCCCTTGGGCTTTTTATAACTTCTTTTAGAAAAAGAATGGAAGTCAGTATGAATTCCTGCTTCCAACAGGAGTCCAGGCCTCGTTGCCAATTCTATGAATCCCAAGTATCTGTATTTACAATAGTAGAAAATAATAAAAACTTGCTGTCTACCTATTTTTTAAACCTAAACTGCAAAAATATTATATTGCTGCAGTTAAATGGTGCTTCATGTTATAACTGAATTTCTCTATGTGCTTCTAGCCCGGAATAAAAAGAACCTCAGTGGACTCACGATTCGAGTGATTGTTAGTTAAGTCTTCTTTGTGTGTGTTCTTTACTTGATCCTCCCGCAGGATGGGCCCCTCTAGCTTTCAGATATGTGTGCTGTGTTCCTTTGGTTTGGATGTCCTGGCCAGATACTTGTAACTATAGGTTGCTGCAAAAGTAATTGCGGTTTTTGCTATGAATGGCAAAAACTACAATAACCTTTGTACCAACCTAATAAATGCAAGGGCTGAGGTAGTAGGTGGGATTTGACTCCAGGGGTGGGGCTTGGACACGGAACAGATTGAGGACTAGCTAAAACAGGGTCTGCGCAAAGCAGTTTTCGATCAGATATGTCCAACAGTGTGCCATGTCAATTTACTGTTGCCATGGCAACACCCCATGGTTCTCACCTCTTTCTGTGGCAATGACCCAATGACCCAAAGGTGCTACCCCTTCCCTAGAAATTTCTGCATAAACCACTCCTTAATCTGCATGCAATTAAGAGTGTATATAAATATGACTGTAAAACTGCCCTGAGTTGATAGTGTCTGCCTAAAGGGTAACCCTGCCCTGCAAGAGCAGCCATAGAACCCACTGCTAGAGCTGTAGCACTGCCTCTGAAGTAAAGCTGTTTTCTTCCACCTCTGTCTTGTCCTTGAATTCTTTCCTGGGCAAAACCAAGTACACTCATGAGCTAAATTTCACTTTGGGGCTCACCTGCCTGCATCCGGGCCTAAAAAGTATTTGTCATCTCTGGGTTAAGACTAAGATACGGTGCAGGTTTGATGGTTACAGCAAGTGAAGACAAATTTTCAATCATAATCCTTATCTAATTGTGTTTGAGGATAGGACTAACTTCCATTTATGAGTCAACTATTTTACATCAGGAAACTGTAAGTAATCACTTTTTTTGTGTTTCAAGAATCGTGGATTCACTTAAGGCACATCAAACTTCATTTGTGATGCACCTTTGCTATAATGGTAACATTAAATCAGTCATTGTCAAAGAGCTTGTTAATGTGGAATGGGTTGATTATGTTAATGAAGTTACAGACTACAAAATTCCTAATCAATTTAAGTATCCTTTTTCTTCTGGAAATATACCTTTTTATCTCCTTTAATACTTATCTACTACCATTTCTATGCACTAAGCATTTTATACATATTATCCCATTTAGTCCTCACAACAACTCCTTAAACTGACTCTGTCATTATCCCTATGTTATTAGTAGAGGCAAGGGAAACGTGAGTGCTTTGCCAAGATCAGCCAGCTAGTGCGGGGAGCTGGCTTCCAAACTAGGCAGTCTGGTTCCAGAATCCACATCCTTAGCTCTTAACCTTCACATATCCTCTCTATGCTGCCTCTTTGACTCACAATTAAAAGAAGAGCAACCCTCAAAACTTCGCTGCTTCTCACGCCTGTAATCCCAGCACTTTGGGAGGCTGAGGCCGGCGGATCACGAGTCAGGACATCAAGACCATCCTGCCTAACACGGTGAAACCCCATCTCTACTAAAAACACAAAAAATTAGCCGGGCGTGGTGGCGGGCGCCTGTAGTCCCAGCTACTCGGGAGGCTGAGGCAGGAGAATGACGTGAACCCGGGAGGCGGAGCTTGCAGTGAGCTGAGATGGCGCCACTGCACTCCAGCCTGGGCGACAGAGCGAGACTCCGTCTCAAAAAAATAAATAAATAAATAAATAAATAAATAAATAAATAAATAAATAAAAATTAAAAAAAAACCTTCGCTGCTTCACTTTCTGTTGTTAAAAAATTCTGCTTCCCTTCAAAGGAAACAGAAAACTACAGGAGGAAACGAGAAATTTGTTAGCACAAAAGATATAACAAGATGAAGCTGACACTTCAGGAAGTCATTGATCTCAGCCGGGCCCACTAAAATCACATGGACTATTGTTCTTGATGTCTCTCTGTGTCTCTCTTCCCAAGCTTACATAAGACCAGGATTGATGACAGTGACATAGAGCAGTGGTTCTCAACCAGGCACAATTTTTGTCCCCTCACCCCCACCCCTGGGAATATTTGGCAATGTCCAGAAGCTTTTTGAGTGTCACAAATGAGGGAATCTATTGGTTAGAGGCCAGGAATGCTGCTAAACATCCCACAGTGGACAAGATAGCTTCCCAAAATGAAGAAGCATCCAGTCCAAAATGTCAGTAGCACCACTGTTGATAAACCCTGATTTAGGGTATTCCATCTTCACAAATATTCATGTAAGCAGCAGTGTCTATCTTTGGCCTTGTGGCTTCAGTTGATTGGATATAAAGCATAGTATTAATGAGCTATAATAGCTCATCCATCCTTCATTCTCCCAGCCGCTTTATGTGTCTTTATGTGATTATGGTGGATGACATGACTTTGAAACTTCGGAAATTCCCGAAGAAAATTTTTTAAAAATCTGCTGTAATTGTCACCCAATTATCAAATTATCTAAGAAGGAACCCTTTGACAAGGAAATGCTGTCAAATTAAGGGAAAAACAAATTCCATTTATCCCTTGTCATTTAGAAATGCAAAGAGATTTAGCAGCCATCAGAGTTGTACAATTTTCACATTCACCCATCAATGCCTAAGGGGGAAAAAAAAAAAAAGAGTTTCAGGGAATGATTTTGACTCATACTGTTATGCTGGAGCAGTTACTGACAGGGAAGGTATGAAAACAAATCATATCCCTCAACTGAAAGAAGATTACAAAGATGTTTGCCTCTACAGAAACAGATTTGTGTAAAAAGTTATTTCTGCAAAATACAACATGTAGAAATGTCCTTGATGACAAAAACAAATTTTCAGAGATTTCTCATTTTTTGTATTTTTGCAAGTACAAAAGGAGTCAGAAATGAAAGTAAATCAAAACGATTTCTTTGAAGTGCTATAGTTCATATGCAAAATGCTGCTACTAAAACACCAGCAGTACAATAGGTGCATAATTGTTCTATACTGAATCTACCTAACAGCCAGTGTATCACCAACTCACATTTTTGTACAAAGGCATGAATTCTCTAGGGCTGGAGTTTCAAATGAAGAAAACTGACACCCATGAGAAGAAGCCTCCTTTATTTTTATGTTATAACCAGTGGTGCTACCAGCACCATCCTCAAAGCGCAGCTATGAATATCACCTCCCATGCAAAGTGTGCACATTTCTAGGTTAGTGGGTTGAGGGTCTATGTATAACATAGGCAGAGTATAATCTATATTATGCTTAGTCAACAATATTTCCTTTACGGAAGAAACAATGCTTCCCAGAATCTCAACTAACAAGTCACAAGGTCATTTTTCATACTTCAGAGGTAGATAGGAATACAGAAAAATGAGCAAAACAGCCCATAGTGAAGATATGACCCTAAAATATATAAAGTTTTTTTTTCCACAGAAGAGTAAGAAATAATAAAGTCTTCTACAGAGAGGGATTTTGTTACTGTTACTAACATACATGAAATGTATAGAAAAGTTGTCTTCAAAAGGCAAAAATCCTCAGATCTTGTACCGTAAATTTAGGAAGTCACAAATATACAGAATGGGAAACATAACCATCTCATTTTCTCATCATTAAGGGGAAAATGAAAACCACTACTCTATGTAAATTTAGAAATTCACATCATTTATCGATTATCTACTTGACTCATTTTCAAACTGTTAGGTCTTTATACATATAATTTCCTATCTGAAGATATTCTCAGACTTGTCTATCATTTATTTAAACATACTTATCAAAAGTGTCTTCCTCTTTTAATCTGTCAATTTCTAATAGCCTAATGAATTTAAAGAATATGTTCCTCCTGGCTGTTTTGTTCTGCTGGCTACCACACTTAGTATACTTCATTTTTTGTATGGTCAGTAATTGTTTATAGGGAGCTACTCATTTTCCTGAAAAATTATTTGTGGGAATTCTCTGAGATGATGATGAAGTTGTACTACTCCAGATAAGGTTTGCCTACACCTGCATCACGAAATTTTACACTCTGGTATTTCATTGAATCTAAGATGTCGTTGATCCTCAGGTACATTTTGATGTTAAAATGTAGGGGCAGGGAGGATTAAATGCATGATAGAATCAATGAAATAAAATAAATGTATGATTTGGGATTTTATGAGCAATCCAAAATATATATCTTTGGATACCAAATCCATGCTGGCTTACAGTTACAAGTCTTCAGTTGAATTTCCTATCCCACTCCCACTCTTTAAAGCATCAAGATGAAATTCCTATAATCTCTTTAAGGTAGGGAAGGTAGAAAGGGAGATTTTCCTCTTGTTCCTCACAGAATGAGGCAAATGCCATTTGAGTTCAGCTTTCTGGAGTTCTCCTATCAAACTCCTCAACTTAGGAGAACTCTGGTCTTTGTCTTTTGAGGGAATTCTGTTCTTTTGATCCCACACTCTACTAGATTAGAAAAATCAAGGTTTTGGCAAGTCCCCTTATGGCAAAAACAACTCTATTGCTATACTTATCTCCCTGGGTTTCTGTCTTCAATTAGACTTTGGCCCTAAAATTTTGTATTATCTTGTCATCTCTGCCATGCTTTTAAGGAAATGTATTTGTATTTTTTTCATTCTTTCAGCAAACTGCCTAGCCACTATATTACTGGACAGATATAGTTCTACTGAAATAACTACAATCCAACTTTGGTATTATTTCTTATAAGAAAACTGAGCTGCAATTCAAGATGGTAGTTGACAGAGCAGGAGAACCGTCATCTTGGACAAACACCACCACTTTAAGTTATAGCTCCCTTTCTAGTCTCATGCATTACAAGGATATCACTTCTCTTCTAACTACAAGCAGCCAGAAAGAACAGACAGTAAAACACAGATAAGACAGCTCGGGCACAGAGGGAGGTGGGGGAAAGTCTCTTGAGTAACTGCCAAACTTCACCCTCATACAATGGACCCCAGCAAAACAGTGGGCCTTAATAAGCACATTCCTTTCCTTTCAGGTGCACTGAAATAGGGAAGCTAAAAGCAGACTCAGGGGTATGCCTGCAGCTGCAGAAAAGTGTATGAGAACAGACACACAACTCCCTCTCCCAAAGAAGCACAACAAAGGGACACAGAAGCAGTCCAAGCCTATGATAAACTCTCCCACCCTGCAGCCTTAAAAACTCTCAGTCTGTAAAAGAGTGTGCCTCTGACCTACCTTGGCAAGAAGCTCCTCTCAGGTTTGTTTTCTCCAAAATAAACCTGTCTTGACTGGCAAGCCACCTTTCGTGTTTCTTTCCTCTTTCTTTAATTCTTACTGTAGTAATACATGCAGTTGCCTCCTGACTTTCTTGAGAAAATTCTAAAGTTACAGTAAAGGAATATAAAAAAGTAAATTATGACAGTAAAGAAAACAGGTGGCTGCATCCACAGGCTGGAGATTTTTACACACTTCTGGAAGATGGGGTAGAATGAAGAGTATTGATTGATTTTTTTTTAATTTTGAAAGTTGCCAAAAAAGCAGATTTTAAGTGTTCTCACCACAAAAAACAAATGAAAGTATGTGAGGTAATGCTTATGCGTATTAGCTCAATTTAGCCATTTTACAATGTATACATTATATTGTATACATGTATTTAAAAGTGTACATATTTCAAAGCAGTATGTGTCCATGAAAAATAAATACAATTTTTATTGCTCAATTAACATTAATAAAATAAAACAAAAACAAACAAATGAGTGGGGGAAAAGATTTGAAGGTCTCAGATCAAATATATGTGAAAGGGAGTTGCATAGAGGTGGTAGCTGATTTTCCTGGTGCAACCACTGATCAGCTGTGAGCATAAAGTTAGACTGAAAACAGGTGAAGTAATTGAAATTATGTCCTCAGAACAATTGTACCAGTTCTTACCTGTTCTTACCCATGGTTTCTCTCTCTCTCTCTCTCTCTCTCTCTCACACACACACACACACACCAACACACACACACACACACTTCCTTCTATATCCCAGGTAAAAGAACAATTGATGTTAAAAATGAACATTTTCCTGGGAAAAACTAGATGTTGCTAGTACAAAGTGCTGATGACCAAAAGAAAGCATTTCAAGTCCTACAACTTTATAGCTGGCTTCCCACCTGCTCAACCTGAAGAAAACCTTGCCAGGTGACAAGCCCTACCCACTTACAGAGAACTGTCCATCAGACTTCCCAGTCAGGGAAGCAAGACAAATGAAATCCACACCAGGTACCTGGAATATTACCTCTTCCCATTTAAGTAAAAAATAACAACCAAGAATTCCCAGACATATAAAGAAAAACAAAAGCATAAAAATAATAGACTATCATAGATTGACTGGAAATTGGAAAAAGGGACCTGTTTGGGGATGATAAAAATGTTCTAAAACTGAATTGTGGTGCAGGCTGCCTGCACAAAGTTGGGAAATTATTTAAAAACATTAAATTTGACACTGAAGGTGGATAAATGCTATTTATGGTATATAAGTGATATCTCAATTAAAGCTGGTTTTAACAATATACTGATTAAAAAACAGTGTCAATGCGAAAATAGCACCAGATCATGTTAAACAAGTAAGGAAGACTTTATTCAAGGATATTGCAATAGGGGAGAGAGCTCAGCTTAGTCTGAACTCAACATTACTAAAACAAAGGGTGCAGGAGAGCTGGGATAGAGGGATCTGTGTTGCTAATTGACCTTATCCAGAGAAAAGGTAAACATCCTGTTCTATCTTCATGACAAGAGGTGGTTTTACAACTTGGAGCAAGGTGTCTATTAGAATTAGACTCTTCCCCAACCACTGAGACTGGGAGATAGGGGCACTATCTTTCTTGATGATTACATTTCAAAGGGCTGGCTCCCAGGTTCTTGAGAGGAACAGTCCTGGGTTATAAAAGTGATATGAAGCTTTTTTAAAGATTTGCATCTCATAGGGACAGGGAAAGAATTTATAATTGCTAGTTTTCTAAAGTAAATGGAGTAAGAAAAGTGAGTTTAGAGGCCTAAAGGCAAGAAGCATGCCTGAAGGCAAGAAGCATGTCTAAAGTTGAGTCAAGCTGAGGTGAACTTTAAGGCCCTCTTGATGACAAGCAACCCAACGAAAGAAAATAACTAGCCCCCAAAACAGAAACAAAAAAGCAAAAAGGCAAAAAGCATTCACTACTTTAAAAATTTTTTAACTAATTTTTGCAGATGCATTAAAAATTGTATCTCTAAAACAAGAACTAAAAAGTCAGCACACAATAATTGTCTCTTCTCCAAAATAATAATTATAATAATTAAAAAAGTTATGAAGTCATAGAAATTTCCCAGAAAAGGGAGGGGGGAATGAGAAATATGATGGAAAATATAAATGTATTATTTCCTTCAAATCCCCAAAATTTGTAAACACAAAATGTGCTGAAAAGCAATACACAGAAACCAAATTCCATTACTAAGAAAAACTTAGGCAGCAAAAACTTTCAGTTTATATTATATTACCTGGCTTTTCACAGTATTTTCTACCAAAAAAAAAAAAAAAGAAGCAACCAATTTTTCTATGTTGGGTCAAGGAAGAAAGTGGAAAGAACAGATTTTATAGACGTTTGGGATAAATTTATTTTTTAAGAGGTGGAACCACAGAGAAAAGCTTGAGCTTTATGTTAGACGTTTATATACTTCCGAATGAATTATTAAATAAGCACTTGGTATGTTTTGTTATACTTGACCTGTGACTTGGCTTCTAAAATAATTATCACAATGTGGCCTGGTGAAATGAAAAAGCTAAAATTAGGCCTTAAAAAGTCATTTTTTAATTAAAATGCTTTGATTACACTTTAATATATCTTTTGTGTCATGTTGCTTCACTCTTAATATTATTTTTTCTTTTACTTTTGATCTCTTGATTTTGAACAAAGAAATGTAATGAAAAAATTAATTACACTGGGCTAAAAGGTAATTACAAAATGATCAAGAATTTCTAATAAAAAATTTATAGTAACTTTGCTGCTGTTAGAAATCTATTCCCTTTATGTTATGTAAGTAGAAGCCAGAGATTATAACCTTAGAATGTAAACATATGTCACCTCAGCGTTGAAAATATTATCAACAAAAATGCCAGAGTTGACACTTATCAGAAAACTTGTCTCCCTAATAGGCCAGCCTTGGGTTCTCTAGTACTATGAATCCAATTAGTAAGGTGGGTGTTGTGGGGGAGGGAAGCCCTTGCAGGTATTAAGAGTCTGGATAAGATGGTCAATAATACAGAGAAAAACATGAATGATGAGAGTTCATTGGCTAGTGGAATCCAGAAGACATCTGGACCTTGAGTCTAGTTAACGAGGTTGGGAATGGGGTGGTAGGGTCAGGAATTCGTACAGATATCCAAAGCCTGTAAGAATCGAAGGGAAAGAAAGAATGATGATGGGTTTCCAATTCGTCTCAGGGTTCTGGGACCCACATGAACCATGGCATGGGGTTCTGCCACTAGGTACCAGGTAGCAGCACCCAGGACACCTGAAAAAAGGAACCGAGGCATAAAAAGAGCACTTTCTTCCCTAAGGCAAAGACTCTTTATTCCCTGCCCAGTGCAACACGAGGTTCAAACTCTGGGCAGACTGAATTCATAAGTAAGAACAAGTAAGTCTACCAGATAAGAGTCAGTAAGTATGCAGTAGCAGAAGCAAGAAAATTCTGTCAGGCATATTTCTCATGTGGCAGATAAACCATTCACTCCACATGAAAATCAGGATAAAATTTCAAATTCTACAAATTCACATATCTATTTGTGGGGGTTAAAACAGCGTGAGCATTTTAATATATCAGGAAAACAAATAACTTGAGATAACAGAACATTGAGGACAGAGAGGCAAATCAAACATTCCTTATTCGGGTGCTTTTGTGGATTAGATATGCTGAGCTCTAAAACCACTGGAATGACACATCTTAATACTCTTACCAAGAAATGTAGCTTTGCTTCCTTCAGCCAATCTTGAGCAACTCCGAAAGGATGGTCCTGTTAATTATCTAGCAGATGTTTTAAGCAAGGTTTAGCTTAAGTTAAAGTAATGACCAAGCGACTTTATATATTTTTTAAATTAATCCTCACCTAGAAAATTGATAGAAGTTCATACCAGCCTCTGGCTTGCTAAAATTTTTACTTACTGTTTCTACTTAGGTTAATAAGTATTAAGTTCAAATAATATGATTTTTGTTATCTTATGTTCAATGGATTTCTTTGCTACTGCTCTACTTGTACAATTTGCTAACAAGCTCCTTCTAAGGCATAGACTACATGTGGGAATCAGAAAAAAAAGCATCGACTGCAGCTCTCTTCATAATTGCTGAAATGATGACACAGAGAGGAGGAAAAAGTGGACAGTATTTCCTATCTGTCATCAATTTGAGGAAATCAAAGGCATTAATTAATCTGTAGTTTTAAGCCTTACTGCATGTTGGAATCACATGCCTCATCTAAAATCAATTCATAATTTCAGGGTATGTTACCCAGACCTGAAAATTTTCCTAAAGTGTCTTGGGTAATTCTCCTGTACAGCCAGGATTGAAACCACTAGGTTAAAAGGCCATTCTTAAGATTCAGTCCTGGATTCAAATCAATGTTAATTCTCTAGTGCAGTAGTCCCCAGTCTTTTTGGCACCAAGGACTGGTTTCGTGGAAGACAATTTTTCCATGGACCAGGGCAGTAAGTGATGGTTTGGGGATTATTCAAGCACATTACATCTAGTGTGCACTTTATTATTAATACATTGTAATATATATAATGAAACAATATACAACTCACCATAATGTAGAATCAGTGGGAGTTCTGAGCTTGTTTTCCTGCAACTAGATGGTCTCATCTGTGGGTGATGGAAGACAGTGACAGATCATCAGGCATTAGATTCTCATAAGCAGCGTGCAACCTAGATCCTTTGCATGCACAGTTCACAATAGGGTTCATGCTCCTAAGAGAATATAATGCCACTGCTGATCCAACAGGAGGCGGAGCTCAGGAGGTAATGTGAGTGATGGGGAGCAGCTGTAAATACAGATGAAGCTTCGCTTGCTTGCCGGCCACTCACCTCCTGCTGTGCAGCCTGATTCCTAACAGGCCATGGACCAGTCCATGGTCTGAGGCTTGGGGACCTTCTACTCTAGTGGGCAAAGATGCAATCAGAAATTTTTCAAAAGGAGACATACAAGCAGCAACAAACATATGAAAAAATGCTCAACATCACTCATCATCAGAGAAACACAAATTAAAACCACAGTGACACACCAATTTAAACCACTCAGAATGGCTACTATTAAAAAGTCAAAAAACAACAGATATTGGTGAGGTTGAGGAGAAAAGGGAATGCTTATACACTGTCAGTGAGAATGTAAATTAGTTCAACTGCTATGGAAAACAGTGGAGATTTCTCAAAGAACTAAAAATAGAATTACCATGTGATCCAACAATCCCACTATGGGTATCTACCCAAAAGAAACTAAATCATTGTATTAAAAAGACCCCTGGCTGGGCATGGTGGCTCACATCTGCAATCCCAGCACTTTGGGAAGCTAAGGCAGGTGGATCACAAGGTCAAGAAATCAACACCATCCTGGCCAACATGGTAAAACCCCATCTCTACTAAAAATACAAAAATTAGCTGGGCGTTGTGGCCTGTGCCTGTAGTCCCAGCTACTTGGGAGGCTGAGGCAGGAGAATCACTTGAATGTGGGAGGCGGAGGTTGCAGTGAACTGAGATTGCACCACTGCACTCCAGCCTGGCAACAGAGCAAGACTCCATCTCAAAAAAAAAAAAAAGGCCCCTGCACATGTATGTTTATTGCAGCAGTATTTACAATAGCAAAGTCACGGAATTAATCTAAATGTCTATCAATGGATGCTGGATAAAGAAAACGTGGTACATATACACAATGGAATACTACTCAGCCATAAAAAGAAATTGCGTCTTTTGCAGTAACATAGATGGAATTGGAGGCCATTACCTTAAGTGAAATAACTCACAAACAGAAAGTCAAATACTACATTTTCTCCCTTATAAGTGGGAACTAAACACTGTGTACACACATGAACATACAAGTGGAATAATACGCATTGGAAACTACAAAAGGTGGGAGGGTGGGGGTGTGAGGGATGAGAAATTACCTATTGGGTATAGTGTAAACTATTCAGGTGATGGGTACACCAAAAGCCAAGACTTCACCACTACACAATATATCCATGTAGCAAAAATGCATTTGTTCCCCTAAATCTATTTTTTAAATTGCAATAATAATTTTTTAATGTATTTGACCTTAAGTCAAATACAACCTGTATAATTCTCTTTCTTTACCTTTAATAGGGTTGATAAATGGGTTAAGTGAGGTTATCTATTTAGGTTCTAGAGCCTGGCACACTGTAAACTCTCAATAAATAACAGATTTTGTTTTTAGGTGGAATCTAAAATTCCATATTAACTACAGTATTATTAATTCACTTTTTGATGATCCTAAGCAGTAGTATATAGTAGCACCTAATATGAGAGCAACATTGACATACATCCCCCTAAATAAATTAATGTTCTCATCTCAGTTGATCTTTTTGGTGGAAATAGTTTTAGATGCTAAGGAAGTAGGCAAGAGGTTCCTGAAGAGAGGTGTATTACAATATATACTTTATGTATAGCAGAATTTCACTATTTAACAGAAATTAAGCAAAAGAAAAGAAACTAAAAAGACCTAAAAAGAATTCAGTACTAATGCTTGCCTCCAAAAAAAGAGTATTTATCATACCAGACAGCATGTTTTCAATTGTCTCTCTTAATGAGACTTTATCATCCATCTAGTTATAATGGATACAATTGCATATCTTAGAATATGCACTTTCAGGTAGTTTTGACAAAATCATTAATAAATAAGATGAAAAGAACTTTTAGACATCAATCGGCATATCAGAAGGCAAAGTAAAACTTTACATAGATACAAGAGGCAGCAGATTCCCTTGTGCAGTAATGACAATTCAGACTATTCTTTCTTTTAGCTAGAGAAAATAGTGTTAGAAACAAATTTTCAGTGCCACAAAAGAAATAGCACTTGAACATAAATTTAATTTTCTCAGCAAGGCAATTTTTACTTCTATAGAAGGGTGCCATTCGTGAATGGAGTAATGGCCAGAGCACACCTGAACAAGGGAGGAGAAGGGGTTCTTATCCCTGATGCAGGTAACCCCTACTGCTGTGTTGTTCCCCTATTGGCTAGGGTTGGACCACACAGTCTAAGCTAATTCCAACTGGCTATTTTAAAGAGAGTAGAGGTACAACCTGGAGTGGCGGGGTGAGTAGTTTGGTGGAAAGGACAGTTACAGAACAGGTGACTCAGAAGACTCAGGTCAGAGCAGGTGACCAGGGGTGACTCAGAATGGAGCAGGTGATATAGGTTAGGAGGGGGTTGCTTGCTGAAACTAGGGGCAAGGAGACAAAGAGAATGAGGAAGTTAAACTTTAAAATGAAGAACAAAGAACAGGGGAGATGAACATACAGATACATTGGTTCTTTGGAGAGGATCTCAGAACTCATTGTACTTAACACTTTACAGGCTAAAATCTTTGAAGAGGAATTTATTATACCCTACAATAATACTGTGCC
This sequence comes from Theropithecus gelada, assembly GCF_003255815.1. NCBI lineage: Eukaryota > Metazoa > Chordata > Mammalia > Primates > Cercopithecidae > Theropithecus > Theropithecus gelada. Next base: position 167,154,844 of record NC_037672.1, on the reverse strand, counting down.
TCACTGTGTTGGAAAAAAAAAGTGGGCTATCAATGAATTAATGTTCAGCTCCCTTAAGAGGAATCTGCAGTTTATCTCATATATGTTGACAGGACACAACAAAGAAACATCCTCTCTGAAATCCGTGTGTGGACAAAAGTTGTCAAAAGTCTACTGCACCCCAGTCCCAGCAGATAAAACACATCATTGTACATAGGACTTTCTGTCTTGCATGTTAATCTCCATTGCATTGTCTCAATCCCAAAACAAGACTGTCATATAAGAAGAGGTGTTACCCATTGTATCCAGCTGACAGTGGTGACACTGAGTGAGTCAAGCTAATAATGCTTAAACCTGGCAGTCTTGTGACTCTCATTTAGCACTTTTGCCCCTTGCCGAGAGAAACACAAAAACATCTGTCATTGAGGAATTAATAATCTAGGAACAATCCCAGATTTACGTTCAGAACAGATCACCCACCACCAACATAACTCCGTTTTAAACTTAAAAGGACCTACCTTCCTGTGAATCACACAGCTGTTTTCCTGTGAGCTGTTGAAGGAGTCCCTCTGTATTCCACATGAGATCACTATTATGAAAAGACTCTGAAAACGATCAACCAAAGCCTTTCAGTAACTCCTTGAGCCTATCTTTAATTGATGAGTAATATTTTATATATTTTATGAGGTACAATGTGCTATTTTGATATAGGTTCACATAAGAATAATTAAATCAAGTTAATTAACATATCTATCACCTCACACGCTGTTCTTTTGCAATAAGAACATTTAAAATCTACTTTTTAAAACAATTTTGAAATACACAATGCATTATTAATTAAGTCACCATGCTGTACGATAAATCTCTAAAACATATTCCTCCTGTCTAACTGAAACTTCGTACCGTTTGAACATCTCCCCATTCCTCCTACCTCCCTCCAGCCTCTGGTAAGCACCATTGTACTCTCTACTTCTATGAATTCAACTTTTCTGGATTCCACATATGAGTGAGATCATGTAATATTTGTCTGTCTTTCTTTGTGTTTTTTTGTTTTGTTTTGTTTTGTTCTGTTCGTTTGTTTTTGACAGAGTGTTGCTCTTGTTGCCTAGGCTGGAGTGCAGTGGCGTGATCTTGGCTCACTGCAACTGCCGCCTCCCGGTTTCAAGTGATTCTCCTGCCTCAGCGTCCTGAGTGGCTGGGATCACAGGCACTCGCCACCATGCCCAGTTTTTAGTACAGACGGGGTTTCACTTTGTTGGCCAGGCTGGTCTCGAACTCCTGACCTCATGATCTGCCTGCCTCGGCCTCCTAAAGTACTGGGATTATAGGCATGAGCCACCATGCCCAGCCAGTATTTGTCTTTCTATGCCTGGCTTATTTCACTTAACCTAATGTCCTTCAGGTTCATCCATGTTGTCACAAATGACAGAATTCTTTTTTAAGACTGAATAGTGTTACATTGTGTATATATACCATATTTTCTTTATCTTCTTTATCCATTCATCCATTGATGGATGCTTCTAAGTTTGACTCCAATTCAAAGAAATAAATTCTATTTTGAAGAGTTTTTTTTTTTTTTCATGCTATTCCATGACTCTGGAAATGTCTGAACCAAAACACGTGTCATCAATGTATTCTTCTTACTTGTCATTGTAAAAGTCCTCTTAGCATACATGGGCAAAGCTAATAGTAAGTTAATTTTAAAAGTTTGTTAAAAGGAAAAATCAAAAACATATACATTTTATTTTTTTATTTTATCTAAAAATGTATACATTTGCCAGTGTACTTATATCTAACAAAGGCTTTTTTTATTAAAGAATGAATCTGCTGGTTGAAGTCCTAAAACATCTTGTTTGCAGTAATCCATAGGCTTCAGTATTTTCTTTGAATACAATGGAAATCTAAAGATTCTTACAATAATCAGAGTATATAACCTTTTGAAAACTTAAGATTTTCTCTAATCTTTTGTAGTCATCTTGCCCACACATAATTTAATATGATTATTTTTATTACCTTTATTATAACCTTTCAAAAGACTTCAACTTAGTCTTCATAGAAATAAGACACTCTTTTATTCACAAGGTCATTAGTTTCTATAATATTTGTTTATAATATATTATTACAGAAATATATACAACTGGCATAAATAGGTTTGGGAACCAACAACTAATTCTTGGCAAGCAGGTGCCTCACTGCAGACTTAGTAAAAAATAATCTACTAGCTGTGAGCATTCAGCATCCTGGCCATAAACTGGAATATGTTCCCTAGGGAATGACAAGGTTTGATTTCAGTGAGTCAGTCTAACAGAGGTGAATTTAAAGAATGTCATTTATATTTGATGAATATTTTAGTGGCAGTGAAATGATCACCTGACTCTTACTTGATTATAAACTCCATGAGGACTGAGCGCCCTTAAGGATCTGACACTTAGTTATACACCTTACAAATCAAACAAAAACATACGGACTAATTTTAGTAAAAGGCACTTAAAAAGTGAAATTATCAGTAAGTCATTCAGGTAGTGTATCTACATGATTACAAAGCTTCAGTTTCCTCTTTTCAAAGTTATTTTACATCTCTGCTTTTAAACTACAAATGATGCTATGTTTAAATATGCTTTAAAATGTATGTAATAATAAGTTTGTAACTAAAATCAGATTGAATTAGATGCAGGTTTGTAAATGATCTGGAAACCTTTTAGGACCATTGCTAGGGGAACCAGCAGAGCAGTGTTTAATGAGTAAGTCATATCTTTATGTTTAAATTAACAATAACACACTAATAAGGTAAAAGAAAAGTGAAATGAAACTGCAGGGAAGCTGGTGATTGTGGTGATAAAAATTATAAGAGGATTCACACAGAATAATCCACGTAACTGTTTCTTCCTCTTTCTATGTCGCAAAGGAAAAAGGGGATAAAATCAATTTTCAGGAACATAGCAGAGACCTTCCAACAACAAATCCTAAAATACCTGAGAAAGCTCTGCCCCTGCTAGCTAACACCTAGAAGAGTGAGCGAGCCACTTGTGTCTGTAAGTGGAAAGCAGCTCCTGGCTATGGGTCCTGGAAAGACAGAACCTAAAAGCAAGACAGTTTCAGAATGAGTTTGCTCTGATCTAGATAGAAGTAGCATGACATAAATGAGAAACAGAGATGACTGGCAGAATTAGATGTTTTCTCACTAATTTTCAACCAGTGTTCACATTTCTTTAAATCTTGCATTTTAATTGCATCTCAAATTTTTAAAAGTTTATATCAGCATGAATTAATTTTTAACAGCTTTATTGAGGTATAATTAATATACAGAAAAACCATACTGCAAGTTTGATCAGTTTGGACCAAGTCATGCATCAGAGATACCATCACTGAAATCAAGTTATTAAACACATCCATCACCTCCCAGAATTTCCTTGTATTCTTTTATGTTTTGTTTTTGTCATTATCTTTTATGTTGTTTTTGTTTTGTGATAAGAACAGTCAACTTGAGATTTATCCTCTTAACAAATTACTAAGTATCTAATACCATATTGTTACCTATAGTCCCTGTGTTGTACAGAAGATTTCTAGAACTTATTCATCTTGCATAATTGAAATTTTATACCTGTTGAGCAACAATTCCCCATTCTTCCCCTCCTGCCAACCCCTAGCAACCACCATCCTATTTTCAGCTTCTATGCATTTAAGTATCTTAGATACATCATTTAGGTGAAATAGATGGACCTAGAGGGAGTTATGCTAAGTGAAATAAGCCAGTCACAGAAGGACAGATTGCATGATTCAACTTACGTGAGGTATCAATTAATTCTTTATTATTTTAGATATGAAGTCTATCTTTATAGCAAAAATCTGAGTAGAAATGTGGGCTCTTCTCTGTATCACAATTGAGATTGTGGGCCCTACTCTTCAAAGCCAAATTGCGTGTTGACCATTGTCCAGGCAAAAGATCATCCAGATTCCAGACAAAATCATGAAGGTGAGCAGCTTCTAGAGTTGCAAGTCAAGACAAAAACAAGAAAGAACCATCAAAAAGATCTTTTAGTGACTCATTAAAACTTTTACTTTCTATCCACATATTTGGAATTATCTTACAAGTCATATGATAGCAATAACAACTGTAATGACAGAGGTTGAATTAGGCTATTAAAAGACAAATGGAACTTGTAATTAAATACTACCAATAAAAATCATGTGATCATTTAAGCAACTTTAACATAAGATATGTAGTCAGCACTTCCAGTAATAGAAGAAACTTTTTTTTTTTTTTTTGAGACAGTGTGGCACTGTCGCCCAGGCTGGGCGTGGAGTGCAGTAGCGCGATCTCAGCTCACTGCAAGCTCTGCCTCCTGGGTTCACGCCATTCTCCTGCCTCAGCCTCCTGAGTAGCTGGGACTACAGGCGCCCGCCACCTCGCCCAGCTAATTTTTTTGTATTTTTAGTAGAGAGGGGGTTTCACCGTGTGATCCAGGATGGTCGATCTCCTGACCTCATGATCCGCCCACTTCGGCCTCCCAAAGTGCTGGGATTACAGACGTGAGCCACTGCGCCCCGGCCCGACACATTCTTAAACAAGCTGTTGCCATGAACTTTCTTACAGAAGTGCAAAGAAACATCTCAGAAAAGAGGTTATGAAAGTTTACTAAAAGAACTTACTTAAAAAGTAAGTTTACTAAAAAAGAGATTTTGAAAGTTTACTAAAAAAAGCATCAACTCTAGCTGGAAATGTAAATAGGAATCACTTGCACATGTGTGCTCACATATCCAGCATAAGGAACTGTGTTCTACCCTAAATCAGCTAGGAAATTTATGGAAGTTTTTTGGGGTTTTGTTTGTTCGTTTGTTTTGTTTTGTTTTTGAGATGGAGTCTCATTCTGTCACCCACGCTGGAGTGCAGTGGCGCCATCTTGGCTCACAGCAACCTCCACTTCCCACGTTCAGGCAATTCTCCTGGGACTACAGGCGTGGCTAATTGTCGTATTTTTACTAGAGATGGGGTTTCACCATATTGGTCAGGCTGGTCTGGAACTCCTGACCTCAGGTGATCCACCCACCTCGGCCTCCCAAAGTGTTGAGATTACAGGAGTGAGCCACCACGCCCGGCCTTAAGATTTTATTAGACAAAAGAATGTCCCCATTTAGAGTACTTTCTTTGATTCTGTTTTTTTGTTTTTTGTTTTTTGTTTTTTGTTTTTTTTCTGTCGTTGTTTTTGAGACAGGGTCTCACTCTGTTGCCCGAGCTGGAGTGCAGTGGCCTGATCACAGCTCACTACAGCCTCAACGTCCTGTGCACAAACAATCCTCCCACTTCAGCCTCCTGAGTCACTGGGGCTACAGGCATGTACCACCATGTCCGCCTCATTTTTTTTTTCTTTAGAGATGGGGGCCTCATTATGTTACCCAGGCTGGTCTCACCTTCAGTGATCCTCCTGCTTCCCTGTCCTAAAGTGCTGGGATTATAGGTATGAGCCACTGCACCCAGCCCTATGTACTCTTTAATTCTAATTCTTCTAATTCTATTTGTTGGATCTAAATAGAATGCAGGTAACCATCCTTTGATATGTAGCTCTTCCAATATACCCATTTCATGCTTCTAACCACACAGATACACACAGGCACATTCATTTCATCAAATTAAATAGCTCCAATGCTTCCTAAAGTTCTACAGCATGGCGTCTTCTTCCCCAGCTCCTTCCATTAACTGCCCTCAATTTGTGCACTTTTCCCTTAAACTGTGGCACTTAGGACTAAAAGCAGTCGGCAAAGTGTTGCCTGACACACAGAAAAGACAAGGATAATGCCTCCATCATTCTCTAAAGTACATTTCTATTAATTTAACCAAAGTTGCACTAGTCTCTATAGCGATCATATCTGACTGATGATTCATATTAAATGTATTTTCAGTTAAAATCTCAGTTCCATTTGCATACTTTGTGCTATGTCTGTCCCTACTCTCATGGGATTTGAGTTCACCAGTGTAGGATTTTACTTTCATCCTTGATAAAAGTAATATTATTAGGCATAACACAATTTCCCAGTCTGACAACTTTTTCAGTGGCTCCTGATGCCACTGTGTCCAATAGGCTCACTTTCCTTCTAGGTTGCACATCATACCAAAAAAAAAGTGTATTTCTCGTATGTTAATTTCTTTTTCTTTTTCTTTTTTCTTTTTTCTTTTCTTTTTTTTTTTTTGAAACACGGTCTCACTCTGTCGCCCAGACTGGAGTGCAGTGACTTGATCTCTGCTCATTGCAGCTTTTACCTCACAGTCTCAGGTGATTCTCTGACCACAGCCTCCCAAGTAGCTGGGACTACAGGCACACGCCACCATGCTCAGCTAATTTTCTGTATTTTTTTGTAGAGATGGGGTTTTGCCATGATGCCCAGGCTGGTCTCAAATTCCTGAGCTTGAGTAATCTGCTCACCTCAGCGTCCCACAGTGCTGGGATTACAGGCGTGAGCCACCACACGCTGCCCATATGTGTTCATTTAAGAACATGGTATAAATAGCTCTTATTATTTTGAGGTACGTTCCATCAATACCGAATTTATTGAGCGTTTTTAGCATGAAGGGCTGTTGAATTTTGTCAAAAGCCTTTTCTGCATCTATTGAAATAATCATGTGGTTCTTGTCTTTGGTTCTGTTTATATGCTGGATTATGTTTATTGATTTGTGAATGTTGAACCAGCCTTGCATCCCAGGGATGAAGCCCACTTGATCATGGTGGATAAGCTTTTTGATGTGTTGCTGAATCCGGTTTGCCAGTATTTTATTGAGGATTTTTGCATCGATGTTCATCAGGGATATTGGTCTAAAATTCTCTTTTTTTGTTGTATCTCTGCCAGGCTTTGGTATCAGGATGATGTTGGCCTCATAAAATGAGTTAGGGAGGATTCCCTCTTTTTCTATTGATTGGAATAGTTTCAGAAGGAATGGTACCAACTCCTCCTTGTACCTCTGGTAGAATTCAGCTGTGAATCCATCTGGTCCTGGACTTTTTTTGGTTGGTAGGCTATTAATTGTTGCCTCAATTTCAGAGCCTGCTATCTATTCACTTGGACTCGGGAAGGGGAACAGCACACACCGGGGCCTATCATGGGGAGGGGGGCGGGGGGCGGGATTGCATTGGGAGTCATACCTGATGTAAATGACGAGTTGATGGGTGCAGCACACCAACAAGGCACAAGTATACATATGTAACAAACCTGCACGTTATGCACATGTACCCTACAACTTACAGTATAATAATAATAAATAAATTTTAAAAAAAAAAAAAAGTAAAAAAAAAAAAAAAAAAAAAAAGAACATGGTAAAGAGAGAAGCGACACAGCTACCCCTTACACCGATCAAACTTTTTTCTTCTTGTTGACAGCAGTTCATTAGTAGTCATTCTACGAATGCAGACATTTGATTATTAATCTATCTACAGGTGCCAGCATCTAGCTTCTATTTCTATAGCTAACCCAAATATATTGGAGATAACTTGCAAAGTGACTTGATGAACTCAAGATGCTACATGGACACATTTTGTTCTGATCTATTAGTGTAGCTGTCATATCAAAGAAAATAATGAGGTAAATGCATCAATTGGTATTCATGAACCTGAAAGTAATTACCATTTTCTCTCCAGGGGAGATCGGATTACAATTAGCAGGATACTGAATACCTGAAATGAAAGAGAGAGATGGTGCTTAGGAGTTAATGAAAAAAATAAAACAAACTGGAGCAATGGAAAGTAACCTTACCTCCTTTGCCATTCCACCACAGTTTGCCCCATTTATCTGCCCACATCCATGTAGACAGAATTCTATCCGTGAAGAATGTTCTGTCCTGAGATGCTAATCGCATTCAAATTTTACTTTAAAAAATTAAAATTTCTCATCAATCACCAATTTGTATGAATTGTGAAGATAAATTTCAGCAAGAATAATGTCAACATAAAAGTTTCAACTTGGCTGTTACACAAATACACACTCAAGTATTTTTTTATCTCTAAATAGAAATAATAAAAAAGTTGAGATTACTCTTTTGAGAACTTTAATCAAATAACAAGATATCTTTTTGGTAATAGAGCAACATTTATATAGTAAAAGTATTAAAGCCTTCAGTTGGGGAGTTTATCTTTCCCTTTTTAAAACCAAAGCCAATAAAAATGAAATAATAAAGAAACAAACTTTTAATGGCCTATAGATAATGACACCCCTGCTAAGATACCAGTTTAGTACCCTGCAGTTTAAACAGCTGCCATTTGTCAGATAATTGCTTATGTTATTTCCCATCTTTGCATTAAAGCAGAATGCTATATTTGCATTTTTGACCCACTTTGTTTTTGCAAGCAAAGTTGTCATATAAGAATCATTGAATAACCTATCCAATTATCTTCACTAGTTGGAAGGCATAAAAGCAGTTCAAAGAAACTTTACCATCATAAAAAGAGATTTGTTCCATATATGACTTAATTTTCCATCTTATCTCTGGGGGAGGGGGGCGGAACACAACAACTTAACTCCTTGAATGTGCAGCGGAATAATTATCTCCATCCTTCAGTCCCATCCCAGTATTCTATATTTACTTTCAGTTCACACAGGTAATCATTCTGCCCCAACAGTTCTCATTTTTACACCTTTTAAAAGATCTTTTGGCCTAGACTTTGGCCCAGTGGAACATCCCTCAAAGATTCACCTTGTGCACACAGAACTTGGAGAGAGACACTATGTTCATTACCTAGGTTTCTAAAATCTCCAGTCATCTAGCATGAACACATGCTGCTATGGCCAATTTCACCTTATACTGAACCCTCTTTTGGCCATAGATTTATGTGGCCAGCTTTTAGTGTGATTCTAGGCATACCGTATGTCAAAGAAAAGTTGCAGTGGACAAGTTAAACAGGTAAGGGAGATTTATTCCACACCTATTGCATTAGGGGCCAAGATTATGGCAATAAGGGAAACAGACTGAACTCAATTCTGCAGAAACCAAAGTTAGAAGAGCTTTTAAATGCTGAGGTGACCTAGTGGAAAAGTACAGGAGTCATCTGTGGGGAATTGGTCAATGCAATTAGGCCCTCTGTGTTCGCTAATTTTTGCTTATCAAAGTTAGGCTCCTATCCCCACACAGAGCCAGAAAGATGGGGGCTCTATTTTTCTTGATAATTGCATTTCAAAAGGAGGACCCTCAGCTCCTTGAGAAAAACAATTCAGGATTACAAAACAGGCAAGAGGCTTTTTCAAAGATTTACATTTCAAAGGAGCACAGAAAGAGTTGCAAGTTTTCTACAACGAATGAATGCTGTAAGAAAAGAGAGATCTGGGGCTGCCATCAGAAAGAAGGCTAAAGTTTAGTCAGGCTAAGGTGAACCTAAAAGCCATCCAGGTCACCTGCTTCAATTAGATGTGCACAGGGGATCTGCCCTGGAGTAAATCTGAAAGGGATATCCCAATTGCCTTGACTTGATCAATACACATTGTGTACATGTACAAATTATTACACTTACCCCAAAAATATGTACAACCATAATATATCAATTATAAATTAAATAAATAAACAGAAATAAAAGTAAAGGGAATAGTGAGCAACCAGGCAAGAAGACAACCAAGAGCAGAAGGCTACCATCCATCTCCACAATCCTCCCGAAAAACACCCGGCCACCTTTATGGAACCACAGCTAAGATCCCTCTTCATGGAAATAAAGCATTGATTCCTTATTACTTTTAAATTTATTACTGCATATAATCAACAATATATCATGAAAAATAACATATGATCAAGTATATCATATCTTTCATCTCTTCTAAAATCACATCTTCCCCATGGGCAGAAAAATATGAGTAATCAAAGTTCCATTTCCCCAGAATTTTCTGCAATTTTATAAAATTCATGCAAAAAAAGTAACAAGCCAACATCTGGCTTTTCCAGCAGGACACGGGCAGTGCTATTTGAGGCTGCCACCTGGGTGTCTGATGCTGGTCGAAACACATTCTATGACCCATAAAGCCATGAAGACACACACTAGAGAAAGCTTTATATAATAAAAGTAAAAAAAAAAGTAATATTCTGAAGATTAGTTCTCAGTCTGCCCTTCAACCCACTCTTATATCAGGCTTGCCTTTAACGGTCCTATTTCAACCCTACCTTTATGCCCTCCCCTTCCAGCCAACAACTCATTTTATTGAGCTCCCAGCTGTCCATTCACCTGCTTCACTCTCCATTTCATGACTGGTCCAGCACTTTCTTGCAGCATCAGTTACCTGACAGTATCAGACTGATACCTCTGAATCACTCTACTGCTGGAATCCTTCCATTCCTCTTCATGTAGCCCACATGAATTCACTCTTCCAAATTTGGAGCTCAGATCTCACATTTCCCATGAAGCCTTCCTGACTTTCCTTTCGGAATACATGCCCCTCCTCTCTGATCTGCAGCAATTTGATGTACTTCTATTATTGTGTCTGTCTTAACATACTGTAATTCTAGGTTCACCTGTCTGTTTCTCCCACTGACTGTGACTCTTAGTGAAAAAATAACATAGTGTGTTTCCCTTTCTACCTTCCATCCCTTAAAGGCACACAAACACCTGTTAAATTAATTGAAAATGTATTTCAAACACCCCCATAAGCACGACTTAGTGAACCACCCTAACAAGGTACAAGTCAGCACCATGGGACCTATCTCCTTCTGCCTCTGGACAGTTAGGCCTGTTTTTAGATCTTATAATTTCTTCTTTTCAGTATGATATACAATTAGTTCCTTAATAAGTACAAAAGAGAAAATAGTGCAATGGTGAATATGTTCTACAGAACTAATAAGTCCTGCATCACTTAAACTCATCTTTTCTTTTAGAACATATATATATATAGACATATTAAAACATAACTGTAATAACCATTATAGCTAATAAAATGGTAGAAAATCAGCAATATATCAAATATAATATTTTAAATTTTATGAAAGATAGACCTGGATATTTTCCTTTCTCCATCTGATTTAGGGATTTGAGCCTAGCATTTATTCTGTTTGGAGCATTATAGATTTTAGCTACTTAGGAAATGTGTCATAATACTCTCTGTTATTCATTCTAAGATTTTTATCAATTCTATTTGGTTTGATATGAGAAAATGAAAGAATAAGGAAATAGAGAGGTGTTTTCCCATGTCCTTTGTGGGATAGTACATTCTATAGAATCTAAAAATTAGAAGAAATTTCATCGAATGAGTTCTCAAAGTCTTGGCCTTCCAACACCCAGAGAGGTGGTCACCCAGGCCCTGTTTGAACATTTCCAGTAATGAGTGTGCCTTCCTTCATGAGGTCCTTCTGCCTGGTGCTGCACAGCTCTGATGCTTTGAAAGTTATCAATATTGAAATGAAGCCAGCCTGTGCTGACTTCCAATTTGTGCCTACTTTGTGAAGTTATCAATCATATTCCATTTCAGTCCTCTTTTTCCAGCCCAAGTTTCTATGCAACATGAATTCTAGATGCCTTCCCATTTTTGTCAATCTCTTTCTCTATGTCTTTCTGTACATTCTCGTTTTGTTTTTTGTTATTTGGATTGGTTGGTTTAAATTTGTTTTTAATATGATTTGAAGAACCACAATTTTCTTACACAATTATAAATTAAACCAAAAGCTTGTAAAACTGGCTTATGAAATTAGAGGGGGATTTTAGAATAAAATCAATAGATGGTGAATTCTAGTTCAATTCAGGGATTAAACTTTAAAAATGCATAAACTCAAGACACATGTGATTCATACTTTAGGATATAATTCTTTACCTTTTCTCTGCTATAACTTCTTGCAGCCTATTCTTAATTTTTAAAAAATTACAATAGTTCTCATTTTTATACCTTTTAAAAGATCTTTCAGCCTAGACTTTGGCCCGGTGGAATGTCCCTCAAAGATTCATTTCATGCATGTAGAACTCAAAGAGAGAAAATATGGTCGTGGTCTACGTTTCATTGCCTATGTCTTAATTTAAGAATGAAATTACCATTGGTCAATAGTAAGCTACTTATTTTTTCTGTGTCAGGCACACAAGAATTTGCACCATGACCTGCTTTTAGAGACTTGTCAACCCTACTCAACTAAATTTTCTTTCTTTTCCTCTCCTTTCCTTTCCTTTCCCTTTCCTTTTCTTTTTTCTTTCTTTTATCTCTTCTTTCTTGGTACTCTTAAATAATTAAAATAATTAATAGGCATTGAGAATGTCTACTACCGCTAGACAGTTTCTGACTATTAGCAAGCAGGTATAACAGGTCCCCCTCTGAAGGTCAATAGCCCCAACTGACAACTTTTTCATTCACCAAACACCTATTAACTATATGCTGAGGACAAGCAAACCAACCTTTGTGATGTTTTTGTTTATAAACTGTAGTGCTAGGGGTTTGAACTATAGAAATGTAGATCTGAGTTAGCCAGGCAATCCAAAAAACTTTCTGGAGAAAGTGAATACCAATAGACATTCAAGAAAGAATTGAGACAGATAAGGACTAAGGAAAGGGGTGTTCCAGGCTGGGCAAAGCTCTTTTATGGTCCCTTGATCTTCCTGAAAAAGGAGTTTGATTTTTAGTATAATTCAAGTCCCCTTCTGTGTGGTTCCTAGGTTTCCAAAGAAATATTTACCTACAATCTTTCAAAAAGTTAAAGGATATCAGCCCTTCTTCCCTACAGCAGACGATTTTTGACATTAATCAGAGAAATTAACTTCAATATCCACAACATTGGAAAATAAATAACTTCTAAGATAACTGACATTTTAAAAATAGATAATAATGAATATGTTTACTATTTATTGTCTTGGATATCACAGTATCTATGCCTTATAATGTTAAATCAACAGAAAGAAATATACCCACACTTTAATACCTTATCTTCCTGCAGCATGATGTCAAATGAGTTAAGATTTAATGGTATGATGGTTCTTACTTTTGTAGAGGATCAAGTAAGAACAATGTAAATTTGAGCAATGTGTCTTTAAAATACGATCATTGAAGACTCACCTACTACACAATTTATTGGTCACACAGAACATGTAGTCCAAAAAGGTAAACTCCCACACACAAATTTAGTTATTTTACATCTCCAGGTAAAAGGAAGTACTATGTTTCTCCCCTATAGCTATAACAGCTAACTGCAGTAACCAACTGCAGTACAGCCCAGGATGAAATTTAATTATTTGCTCTTTTTAATACATTTGGAGCTCTCTTTAATTTTTTATTTGCATATGAACTTTTAATTAAAATATACTAGATATAAAGAAAAGCATACAAATTATTCACGTAGAGCTTGATGAATTATACGTAATGATTACAAAGTAAGCAAAATAAGGACCTCATAAATCAAGAGATGAAATTTGACCAGCAACTCAGCAGCCCTCCTTAAGTTTCATCCCATTTACAACCGCTAACATCTACCACAATAATGTTAACCACAATGAAAAGAATTAAACATAGTATCTTCTTCCTCCTTTCTCTTCCCTTATTCACTGTAATAAAAATCTTGGATATTTTAATGCATAGGATGACTTCAAATAAAACTTACAATCCTTTGAGGAAGTGAGTTAAGATCTCTCTTGAATTCTTCAATTCCTTTGTACAATTTACTCTTTAACCTTAAATGTTGTGTCTGGGTTTCTTTTCCTCATTTATTTTTTTGTGTTTATTTTGTTTTTTCTGGGAGGATACACAGAGAATTTGAAAAACCAAAGAAACATGAAAGGAAGCATGAGGTTAAAGATAGGAAGACCACTACACTTTTAAGAGTGAAATATATGATGGGAATTCTTCTTGAAACAGGTTAATTGGCTATCCTGTGGTATTGGGTGTTACTGTTCACAAGAACAGCTTTATCCTTAAAAGGATATGACTTGTTTCCTTGATATTTTCTTTCTGCCTTCATCATGCATTTCTGTGTAGTTTGCCAACAACAAATATTGTCTTTGTTGCAACAAAAAGACATATATGTCTTTTGTATGTCTACACATATATGTCAATGGAGGAACCAACATAGTTATATTTAGCTCTTTCTTTGCATAGCAAATATGATGGATTTAAATCTTAAAGAATAAAGTGATACATATATTATCAAAATATATTTTAGTACAAGAACAAAATAGTTGACATATTTTTCAATAAAGTGCTATGTTTGATTAAATAACTTGTTTGTATGCTCTACTTTGTTTTGCATTCTTTTCTTTCTTTTTGTTCAATAAATACTGAACACTTAAACTAGGTACCGTGTGCTGATCTGAGTACTTTATAAGCATTATTTTATTTCTTACAACAACCTGAGGAGATATAAACTACTATTATCCAGTCTAAAACATGATCACTACCACATAATCCAGCAATCCCACTACTGGGTATATATCCAAAGGAAATGAAATCAGTATGTTGAAGAATTATTGGCACTCCCATGTTTTCCACATCACTGTTCACAATAGCCAAGATATGGAATCAAGCTAAGTGCCCGAAACAGATGAACAAATAAAGAAAATGTGGTATAAATACACAATGGGATACTAGTCCTCCTTTAAAAAGAAGGAAATCCTGTCATTTGCAATAACAATGATAAGCCTGGAAGACATCATGCTACATGAAATAAGTCAGACACAGAAAAACACAGAAAGTGCATGATCTCACTTATTTGTGTAGCCTAAAAAGTCAAAGTCACAGCAGCAGAGAGTAGAATATCATAGTTACCAGGGACTGGGGTGGACTGATTGTATCCTTTGATGCTGATCAAAGTATTCAAAATTTCAGTTAGACAGGAGGAATAAGTTCAAGAGATATATCATACAACATTTGAACTATAGTTAATAGCAATGTATTATATACTTGGAAATTGCTAATAGAATTGATTTTAAGTGTTTTTGCCACAAAAAATAAGTATGTGGAGTAATGCATACATTATTTAGCCTGACTTAGCCATTCCACAGTGTGTGTATACCTATTTTAAAGCATCATGTTGTATACCATAAATATATAAAATGTTTGTTTGTGAATTTAAATAAATATGATAACTGAAGACTTACCTAATGTACAATTCAGTGTCTGACTTAAGAACTTTTAATATCCCCAAAATAAAAACCTCCACACACAATCTGAATATATTATCTTGCAGATAATAAGTATACAACCCATTATGTTTCTCCCCTGTAGCTATCATAAACTTCTACAGTTGCAGTACGCAACTGTAGAAAAGTCCAGTTTTTACAGAGGCAGAGAGAGTTCCAATAACTCATCCAAGTTTATACTAGGAAGTAGTATAACTAAGATTTAACTGAAATACAGAGCCTGTGATCTTAACCACAAAGCTGTAATGTCTTTTGGGAGCTGTTACTAATAATCACATCCCCCAATAATTTATTAAAACAGTTTCTCATGTTTGTATATATATTTTATAACATAATATATACATTAAACTTACTAATAGTTTTGCCGATATATATTTTTGACCCAAATTTTAATTCTGAAGTTTCAGAAATGCAAATTGTTTAATAGGAGGAGTAGTGGAAAAGCCTCAGGATATCTCCCAGAAATCTGCCACACCACGTGAAAGTTTGTTATTGAAGACTGATTCCTATAGATCAGTAAGAAACTTTTTAAACAAACAAATACCTCAAGAAGGCTTAATATGTTGATAAGGTTTGGCTAGGCATCTCCACCCAAATCTCACCTTGAATCATAATAATCCCCACATGTCAAGGGTGGGACCAGGTGGAGATAACTGAATCATGGGGGCGGGTTCCCCCATTATGTTCTCATGATAGTGAGTGAGTTTTCACAAGATCTGATGGTTTTATAGGCGGCTTTCCCCCTTTGCTCAGCACTTCTCCTTCCTGCTGGCATGTGAAGAAGGATGTTTGCTTCCCCTTCCACTATGATTGTAAGTTTCCTGAGGCCTTCCCAGCCATGTGGAATGTCAGTCAATTAAACCTCTTTCCTTTATCAATTACCCAGTCTCAGGCAGCTCTTTATAGCAGCATGAGAACAGAATAATACATATGTCATCCATGCATTTCACAAATATTTATTGTCTATTTACTAGATACCAAACAAAGTATTTGGGATACATTAACAAAAATTCCATCATCATATAACTATAGCTTTCTGATAGAAAGAGGAAATAAGAAAAATATGGTAAATAATAAAGAAGTAAGTTATATAAAATTTGAAAAGATGATATGTGCATTCAGAAAAGGGTACAGCAGGATAAGGAGGATTTAGAGTAGTGGGATGGGGACAGACCACAGTCTTAAATGTCAGGTTCAAGGTAGTATGGCTGAGAGGACAAAGATTTGAGGAAAGAGGTAAGAAAGCTAGCCAAGGGGTTTTAGGGGGAAGGAGGAGTGGGTAAGGGGTTCCAGATAGAAGTAGCAGACAGAGTGAAGAACCTGAGGACAGAGGATGCTTCACAACCTAATGTGTTACAGAAGCAGCAAGAAAGCAGGTACCCAGCTGGAAAATATGAGGGAGATCAGACCTGGTAGGAATAGAGGTCAAGATTTTGATCATATAGATCCTTTCAGAGCATGGTCAGAATATTGGTTTTTACCCTCAGTGAAGCAGGGAGTCCCTACAGGGTTTTGAGTTATGTGAACCAATATTTTGAAAAGATCTCCCTGACATCTATCTTGAAAGCAGTAACAGATGGAAGAAAGTTAAATCAGGAGATGTGACTGGGATGTTTATTACCTAATCCAGCCAAAAAATGAAAAAATTTACAAGATGGTAGTTGTTACAAGTAGTAATAAAGAATGAGATTTGAAATATATTTTGAAGTTTCAGACAACAAGATTTCCTGATAATTGGAAGTAGGGTGGGAGAGAAATAAGTGTCAACAAGATACTCCAATGTTTTTACATAGTGACCAGAAGGGTAGAGTTGCTGTCCAAGAGATATTAATTGGGTACTTGTGATATTGATATGGGTTTGGATGGGGAGGGAGGATCAGAAGTTCAGTCTGGACATGTTAAGTTTAAGGAAATTACCATATATCCAAATGGAGATCTCCAGCCTGGAGATACACATTTGTTCTTAAGTACTGATCATTCCTACACATGTAAAGGCAAAAAAATTAGGACAGATAATTTTTTTCTAACAGCTGTTGAGTAGGGTTGGCAATTTCTTTTTTATTATTATTATTATACTTTAAGTTCTAGGGTACATGTGCACAACGTGCAGGTTTGTTACATAGGTATACATGTGCCATGTTGGTTTGCTGCACCCATTAACTCATCATTTACATTTGGTGTTTCTCCTAATGCTATCCCACCCTTGCTCCCCCCACACCAAGACAGGCCCCAGTGTGTGATCTTCCCTACCCTGTGTCCAAGTGTTCTCATTGTTCAATTCCCACCTATGAGTGAGAACATGTGGTGATTGGTTTTCAGTCCTTGTGATAGTTTGCTCAGAATGATGGTTTCCAGCTTCATTCGTGTCCCTGCAAAGGACATGAACTCATCTTTTTTAGCTGCATAGTATTCCATGATGTATATGTGTCACATTTTCTTAATCCAATCTATCACTGATGAACAATTGGGTTGGTTCCAAGTCTTTGCTGTTGTGAATAGTGCCACAATAAACACATGTGTGCATGTTTCTTTATAGTAGCATGATTTATAATCATTTGGGTACCCAGTAATGGGATGGCTGGGTCAAATGGTATTTCTAGTTCTAGATCCTCGAGAAATTGTCACACTGTCTTCCACAATGGTTGAACTAGTTTACAGTCCCACCGATAGTGTAAAAGTGTTCCTATTTTTCCACATCCTCTCCAGCACCTGTTGTTTCCTGACTTTCTAATGATTGCCATTTTAACTGGTGTGAGATGGTATCTCATTGTGGTTTTGATTTGCATTTCTCTGATGACCAGTGACGATGAGCATTTTTTCATGTGTCTGTTGGCTGAATAAATGTCTTCTTTTGAGAAGTGTCTGTTCATATCCTTTGCCCACTGTCTGACGGGGTTCTTTGTTTTGTCTTGTAAATTTGTTTGAGTTCTTTGTAGGTTCTGGATATTAGCCCTTTGTCAGATAAGTAGATTACAAAAATATTCTCCCATTCTATAGGCTGCCTGTTCACTCTGACGGTAGTTTCTTTTGCTGTGCAGAGCTCTTTAGTTTAATTAGATCCATTTGTCAATTTTGACTTTTGTTGCCATTGCTTTTTGGTGTTTTAGTCATGGAGTCCTTGCCCATGCTTATGACCTGAATGGTATTGCCTAGGTTTTCTTCTAGGGTTTTTATGATTTTAGGTCTGACATTTAAGTCTTTAATCCATCTCGAATTAATTTTTGTATAAGGTGTAAGGAAAGGATCCAGTTTCAGCTTTCTACATATTGCTAGCCAGTTTTCCCAGCACCATTTATTAAATAGGGAATCCTTCCCCTACTTCTTATTTTTGTCAGGTTTGTCAGAGATCAGATGGTTGTAGATGTGTGGTGTTATTTCTGAGGCCTCTGTTCTGTTCCCTTGGTCCATATCTCTGTTTTGCTACCAGAACCATGCTGTTTTGGTTACTGTAGCCTTGTAGTATAGTTTGAAGTCAGGTAGTGTGATGTCTCCAGCTTTGTTCTTCTTGCTCAGGATTGTCTTGGCAATGCAGGCTCTTTTTTGGTTCCAGATGAACTTTAGTTTTTTCCAGTTCTGTGAAGAAAGTCATTAGTAACTTGATGGGGATGGCATTGAATCTATAAATTACTTTGGGCAGTATGGCCACTTTCACGATATTGATTCTTCCTATCCATGAGCATGGAATGTTCTTCCATTTGTTTGTGTCCTCTTATTTGGTTGAGCAGTGATTTGTAGTTATTTTTGAAGAGGTTCTTCACATCCTTTGTAAGTTGGATTCCTAGGTATTTTATTATCTTTGTAGCAATTGTGAATGGGAGTTCACTCATGATTTGGCTCTCTGTCTGTTATTGGTGTATAGGAATGCTTGTGATTTTTGCACATTGATTTTGTATCCTTTGCTGAAGTTGCTTATCAGCTTAAGGAGATTTGGGGCTGAGATGATGGGGTTTTCTAAATATACAATCCTGTCATCTGCAAACAGGGACAATTTGATTTCCTCTTTTCCTAATTGAATATCCTTTCTTTCTTTCTCTTGCCTGATTGCCCTGGCCAGAACTTCCAATACTATGTTGAATAGGAGTGGTGAGAGAGGGCATCCCTATCTTTTGCCAGTTTTTGAAAGGAATGCTTCCAGTATTTGCCCATTCAGTATGATATTGGCTGTGGGTTTGTCATAAATAGCTCTTATTATTTTGAGATACATTCCATCAATACCTAGTTTATTGAGAGTTTTTAGCATGAAGGGCTGTTGAAATTTGTAGAAGGTCTTTTCAGCATCTATTGAGGTAATCATGTGATTTTTGTCATTGGTTTTGTTTATGTCATGGATTATGTTTATTGATTTGTGTATGTTGAACCAGCCTTGCCTCCCAGGGATGAAGCCAACTTGATCTTGGTGGATAAGCTTTTTGATGTGCTTCTGGATTCGGTTTGTCAGTATTTTATTGAGGATTTTCACATTGATGTTCATCAGGGATATTGGTCTAAAATTCTCTTTTTTGTTGTGTCTCTGCCAGGCTTTGGTATCAGGATGATGCTGGTCTCATAAAATGATTTAGAGAGGATTCCCTCTTTTTCTATTGATTGGAATAGTTTCAGAAGAAATGGTACCAGTTCCTCTTTGTACCTCTGGTAGAATTTGACTGTGAATCCGTCTGGTCCTGGACTTTTTTTGGTTGGCAGGCTACTAATTATTGCCTCAATTTCAGAGCCTGTTATTGGTCTACTCAGAAATTCAACTTCCTGATTTACTCTTGGGAGGATGTATGTGTCCAGGAATTTGCCCTTTTCTTCTAGATTTTCTAGTTTATTTGTGTAGAGGTGTTTATAGTATTCTCTGATGGTAGTTTGCATTTCTGTGGGATTGGTGGTGATATCCCCTTTATCATTTTTATTGCATCTATTTGATTATTCTCTCTTTTCTTCTTTATTAGTCTTGCTAGTGGTCTGTCAATTTTGTTGATCTTTTTGAAAAACCAGCTCCTGGATTCATTGATTTTTGAAGGATTTTCTTGTATCTCTATCTCCTTCAGTTCTGCTCTGATCTTAGTTATTTCTTGTCCTCTGCTAGCTTTTGGTTGCTCTTGCTTCTCTACTTCTTTTAATTGTGATATTAGGGTGTCGATTTTAGATCTTTCCTGCTTTCTCTTGTGAGCATTTAGTGCTTAAATTTCCCTCTACACACTGCTTTAAATGTGTCCCAGAGATTCTGGTACATTATGTCTTTGTTCTCATTGGTTTCAAAGAACATCTTTATTTCTGCCTTCATTTTGTTATTTACCCAGTAGTCATTCAGGAGCACATTGTTCAGTTTCCATGTAGTTGTCTGGTTTTGAGTGAGTTTCTTAATCCTGAGTTCTAATGTGATTGCATTGTGTTCTGAGAGACAGTTTGTTCTGAATCTGTTCTTTTACATTTGCTGAGCAGTGCTTTACTTCCAACTATGTGGTCAATTTTGGAATAAGTGTTGATGTGGTGCTGAGAAGAATGTATATTCTGTTGATTTGGGGTGGAGAATTCTTTAGATGTCAATTAGGTCTGCTGGGCACAGAGCTGAGTTCAAGTCCCGGATATCCTTGTTAACCTTTTGTCTTGTTATCTGTCTAATATTGACAGTGGGGTTTTAAAGTCTCCCATTATTATTGTGTGGGGGTCTAAGTCTCTTTGTAGGTCTCTAAGGACTTGTTTTATGAATCTGGGTATTCCTGTATTGGGTGCACATATATATATATATGAGAGTTAGCTCTTCTTGATGAATTGATTCCTTCACCATTATGTAATGACCGTCTTTGTCTCTTTTGATATTTGTTGGTTTAAAGTCTGTTTTATCAGAGACTAGGATTGCAATCCCTGCTTTTTGTTTTGTTTTTTTGCTTTCCATTTGCTTGGTAGATCTTCCACTATCCCTTTATTTTGAGCCTATATGTGTCTCTGCACATGAGATGGGTCTCCTGAATACAACAAACTGATGGGTCTTGACTCTTTATCCAATTTGCCAGTGTCTTTTAATTGGGGCATTTAGCCCATTTACATTTTAGGTTAATATTGTTATGTGTGAATTTGATCCTGTCATTATGATGTTAGCTGGTTATTTTGCCCATTAGTTGATGCAGTTTCCTCCTAACGTCGATGGTCTTTGCAATTTGGCATGTTTTTGCACTGGCTAGTACTGGTTGTTCCTTTCCATGTTTAGTGCTTCCTCCAGGAGCTCTTGTAAAGCAGGCCTGGTGGTGACAAAATATCTCAGCATTTACTTGTCTGTAAAGGATTTTATTTCTCCTTCACTTATGAAGCTTAGTTTGGCTGGATACGAAATCCTGGGTTGAAAATTCTTTGCTTTAAGAATGTTGAATATTGGCCCCCACTCTCTTCTGACTTGTAGAGTTTCTGCTGAGAGATTGGCTGTTGGTCTGATGGGCTTCCCTTTGTGGGTAACTCGACCTTTCTCTCTGACTGCCCTTAACATTTTTTCCTTCATTTCAACCTTGGTGAATCTGACAATTATGTGTCTTGGGGTTGCTCTTCTCCAGGGGTATCTTTGTGGTGTTCTCTATATTTCCTGAATTTGAATGTTGGCCTGCCTTGCTAGTTTGGGGAAGTTCTCCTGGATAATATCCTGAAGAGTCTTTTCCAACTTGGTTCCATTCTCCCTGTCACTTTCAGGTACACCAATCAGATGTAGATTTGGTCTTTTCTCATAGTACCAAGTTTCTTGGAGGCTTTGTTCATTTCTTTTTACTCTTTTTTCTCTAACCCTGTTTTCTCACTTTATTTCATTAACTTGTTCTTCTTTCTTCCACTTGATCAAATTGACTACTAAAGCTTGTGTATGCATCACCTAGTTCTCATGCCATGGTTTTCAGCTCCATCAGGTCATTTAAGGTCTGCTCTACACTGTTTATTCTAGTTAACCATTTGTCTAATCTTTTTTCAAGGTTTTTAGCTTCCTTGCAATGGGTTCAAACATCCTCCTTTAGCTCAGAGAAGTTTGTTATTATCGACCTTCTGAAGACTACTTCTGTCAACTCGTCAAAGTCACTCTCCGTCCAGCTTTGTTCCGCTGTTGGTGAGGAGCTGCAATTCTCTGGAGAAGGGTTGCTCTGGGTTTTAGAATTTTCAGCTTTTCTGCTCTGGTTTCTCCCCATCTTTGTGGTTTTATCTACCTTTGGTCTTTGGTGATGGTGACCTACAGATGGGGTTTTGGTGTAGATGTCTTTTTTGTTGATGTTGATGCTATTCCTTTCTCTTTGTTGGTTTTCTTTTAACAGTGAGGTCCCTCAGCTGCAGGTTGTTGGAGTTTGCTGGAGGTCCACTCCAGACCCTGTTTGCTGGGTATCACCAGTGGAGGCTGCAGAAGTGAAAATATTACTGCCTGATCCTTCCTCTGGAAGTTTCATCCCAGAGAGGCACCTGCTTGTATGAGGCATCAGTTGGCCCCTACTGGGAGGTTTCTCCCAGTTAGGCTACACAGGGATCAGGGACTAACTTGAGGACACAGTTTGTCCGTTCTCAGAGCTCAAACACCATGCTATGAGAACCACTGCTCTCTTCAGAGCTGTCAGACAGTTACATTTAAGTCTGCAGAAGTTTTCTGCTGCCTTTTGTTCAGCTATACCCTGCCACCAGAGGTGCAGTCTACAGAGGCAGCAGGCCCTGTTGAGCTGCAGTGGGCTCCATCCAGTTCAAGCTTCCTGGCTGCTTTGTTTACCTACTCAAGCCTCAGCAATGGCAGATGCCCCTCCGCCTACCAGGCTGCCACCTCGCAGTTCGATCTTGGACTGCTGCACTAGCAGTGAGCAAGGCTCCGTGGGCATGGGACCCACCCAGCCAGGTGCAGGATATAATCTCCTGGTGTGCCATTTGCTAAGGCCATTGGAAAAGTGCAGTATCTGGGTGAGAGTGTCCCAATTTTCCAGCTACCATCTGTCATGGCTTCCCTTGGCTAGGAAAGGGAAATCCCCTGACCCCTTGTGCTTCCCGGGTGAGGTAATGCCCTGCCCTGCTTCAGCTCGCCCTCTGTGGGCTGCACCCACTGTCCAACCAGTCCCAATGAGATGAATCTGTACAGCTACAGACCATCTGTAGCTCCTGTTTGGCCATCTTGGAATGGACTGGGTTGGCAATTTCAATAAGTTTTGGGTGTGGGCAGAAAGGAAGTTAAGAAAGGAGGTATAATTTTAACCCACCCCAAGGCCCATCTGTGGGAAAACTGACTTTGTGTGCATTTATCTCAATCCTAAAAGGTACACATTATTACCATCATTATATGGTGAAGCTCGAGGAGGCTCAAAGAGTAAAGATGATATGGCAAAGTTTGTACAGTAAGAGATTTAGACAGGACTTGCAACCCTTGGCTCTATCTCCCCAGTATGACTCCTTTCCTCCATTCAAGCACTACCAAGAAACTGAAAGGCAAGCTGCAAGGGTTCTAAAAGAGACACACAAATGGGGAGATGAAAGAATGTGTTGGGAAAATGTGCATGTTTCATTAACTTGCCTAGCATCAACCTCTGAACACTGGGATAGGTGATAGACTGTAAGGTTACCTTTCTCAATGGAGCTATATGAAAGTTATCTGCCTAAATCAGTTTACAACATTCCTAAGTAGAGGTGGGAAAAATATCTCGATAATTTATGAAAGTTGTTTCTCAACCTATGAGTCAACGCAAACTTATTGTGTAGCTTCCCTAATTTATATTTCTAATCAGAAAATGGCCAAATCTTAAAATTCTTTTATGTAAGCATTTTTTAACAAAGAAAGTAATGCCTGTGGGAAAATCATTCTGCTTGGCTATGACCATTTTGCTTGGCATTCATATGACCTATGAATTTCAGTGATCACATTTTTATATATTTTCAAACTAAGTTCAGAGTTTATACTAAGATTGATATATATTTTTAAATAGTGTCATAAATTATATTTCCACATATTGTTTTCTGGGAATATGTTTTTACTGGACATAGCTCTTTTGGTCTATTATACCCTTTTAGTTGTCAATTATATTTTCCAAAATAGCAAGAAGAAAGATAGAGGTTGTTTTTTTGAAATTATTGTTTTAAGAAAATAATAGGTAAGACTTATTAGATAGAACCCTCATTATGTGTATATAATAACTGAAATCAATATTCATAATAAGAAAAAAGATTATTAAATTATGAAGTTCAGTCGTGCTTATATTTCTACTGCCAAGTAAAATTATTTGTTTGTAAATATTCAGACACAGTAAACATACTTTGGTATCTGGGAACTTAATATGCTTCACTTCATTATTTTGATTTAAATATGTTTTTTACATCGATAGCAGAGGACTCATTAATATTTTCAAATACAAACCAAGTATAAAGGAACAAAGCACTTTTCTTCACACAGAAGTATAAACTGTTATTACTTTCTTTTTTTATTTTAAAAGCTATCAACTGGTATTCAAACAATAACATATGTAACAAGAGACTTACTATTGAAAATGACTGTGAAACAGAAAAAAGAAACCATTTTAAAAATTGTGGCTAAGATACAGGAAGAAAAATAATCACTGTGAAATGGTATATAGAAAAAATCAGGTCCACCTGACCACCAGAGAGATGTCATCATACACTTGAAACTGGCTTCAGGGCTTCCTCAAACTCACATTTAGTCTGTTTCCATGTGGTTCTCCAAATAAATGGAAAATACAGTGAAAGAGGAAAAACACTTTTAAAAAATAGCAAAAGCATCAGATAAAATAGAGAAATTATTCATCCCGATTCCAAATTATTCAGCAAGTTCGGAAAACTCAGCTTCCCAAAGATATGACATTATCAGAAGGAATGTAGTGAAATCTAACATTGAAATTGTGAATTACCTTGAGCTAATAGTTTACAGTGTCTGACAAACATTATTGTGTTTCCCTCAGTCTTTTGAAATTCTCTGAAATGCTCCTACAAAATTCACTGTGATACCATAGTTTAGGAACCACAGGTCTAGGTTAATAAGTAGTCCATAGTGTTCTGGGACAAGATAAAAAATAATAATAATAATTACAGTTCAATAAGGAAAGTCCTGTGTTGCAAGAAGACAGTAATAACAGTAATGGGAAAGTTGGATCAGATTTTATATAATATTAGATTAGATAGCATATTAAGGCCTTCTGCTTTTTCTGTAGTTCATCATCGCAAGAGGTTTATAGGCAAAGGGAATAGATGAAAAATCAATTAGAGGTAAGAAAGGAATCAATTCCTAAAATGAGGGCAAATGTATGGACACTCATTTGGTAATCCAACAATATCTAAGCACCCTCTGCCTGGCCAGCAGACATATAACACCACACAAAGCAAGAAAAAAGACAAGCGTCCAACTGAAAATGCCCCCCACCTCTTACCATCTCCTACATCGTCTCTTGGACACAATGATTCTGTTGTGCCATTGACACTCAAACGGTGCCCAGCGTGTAGTAGATGTCTAATAAATGATTATATATTCATTAGAAAAGACAGAACACATGGGAATATTTAAGAAGCCACATATGTAGATTTCAACAACTGAGTATTTATTTATTACATAGAAAGGAAGCATATAGTAAAGTGCTTCACTTATCCAATTGAGAAGATCAAAAGCTTTGCAGTCAAAGGAATGAACATAAATTTATTCAATGTAAATTTCACACAAATATCTTGAAGGGAAGTTGAGAATGTGAATTCTATGAGTTTTTTTTTCTGTTCTGTAAGCACAATAAAATTTTTAATAGATACAAATCTAATCTACGATGACAAAGGAGGGACCAACTTTCTGGGCCAAGTCACAGCATAGTCAATGGTAGAACAAATGTACATCTGAATGAAAAGAACGCTGTTTTCCTCTTCAATCCTGGAACAAATTACAACTATGTGCAGAAGTAGGCAGACCTGACAGCAGTTTGTCCAGTTGTGCTTCCCCACCCACTCATTCTTACCACATAATTTAGTGGTGGTTCAACTGGGGAATTATAAAACACAACTTTCCATTAGAATAATAATAATCAATTTTCATGATCTTGCCCTCAAAGTAAAACTGAGTACATAGATTTTAATGTTGCAGATACGGAACCCCCTGGGTATGGCTAGATCCAACTTGTTTCAGGCCAATACTGTTGTGTATCTTCTTTTAAGTGAGTTTTTGCTTTTTCTTTTTCCCCCCACTTGACTACCTTTAGAAACGCTGCTTTTAATCAACCAGGAAATCATCCCAAATACAGCCTTGTTAGGTACATCAGGTATGTACAACTGCGTAATGGTAACATTATTGTAACTAAGATACGAAGTTTTTCATCCATTAAGTTACTTCCGAGGGACTGGTTTTCTCCAAGTTTTGCTGTCCTTCTTAGCTAAAATTTCCTCTGGAATTACCATTCTGTTCATTTTGTATAATGCAGATTAATTCAATATCACCAGCCCCTACTTCCAAACTCATCTCCAAGCTCACGCTTGGCAATAACAAAATCCATCAGGGAACTCAACTGAACCAACTGTGACATTTATATAATCAGCCACACAAAAGGTTGGCAAAGTCCCTTCTAAAAACAATTTGTATTTTAATATTAATTTCCTTTTCCAGCATTTCACAATGTCAGTACAGTAACATTTTCTAAAGTCCTGTTTGGATCAAATGTTAATGTTCTTTGTTAAAGAATCAATTATTCAATGACACTTGCTAAAGAACTGCAAGGCTGACTTTGTTTGAGGAGACTATTGCAGTACAAGTAGGGACCTCTGCAGTGAGAGAAAGAGAATGAGCTCATCTTCTCAGACAATAAGGAGAAGTGGGAATGTAAAGACAAGGACCAGGGTGGGCATCATTGGATGAAAAGTCACTAAGAGGAAACAATAGGGTAAGGGGTATTCAGGGTAAACCAACTTAACAGGCTTCTTACTGAAGACAGGCCAGGGTGATCAGACATCACCTGGGGGACGGTGGAGGAAAACTCTATCAGGTATCTAGGGTGATCAAGTATCATGGACAGGTAATACTGGCTAAACTGAGTTAGCAGGGTTCTTGCTAAAATTGGACAAAGGATGCAAAGATGAACACAGAAGCCCAAAACTCAAGCCTTGAGAAGAGAGTTTGAAAGAGTCTACTTAGAGTTTCATCAAGGAAAGGATCTTTGTCAGTCCCTGCACTTGTTCAAGGAAAAACAAAGAATATAAGTCTGTTTTCTCACCTTTGACCAAACTGTTCATTAACAGCCAGCTGAGTCACCTGTTGGGACCTAATAGCAGAAGATATTTGCTGTATGGTGCAAGCATTCAGGCATTTAATGAGGAAAATTTCTGTGGAAACAGAATAAAAACAAAGATTATTAGTCATGCCAGCTTTTGAGTCCTAAAAGCAGCCAGTCAAAAAGATTTTAAAATGTTGTGCTCCAAGTCTCTTCAGGTCGTAGAAGGAGGACAGCAGTGGTCATCTGACAAATATCCTGGCTTGTAACTGGGATGTCTTTGGTGATGGCATTGGGTGTTTGGGTGAACTGCCTGAGTGGCCCAAACAGCAGCAGGCATGGAGGTTGTCAGTACATGATCTGCTGTGATTTTGTTGGTAGTTTATGATAACTCATCTAGCCTCAGCTTGTAATGCTTCAGGAAAAGGGAAGTTTTAATTATCAGTGATGCCAAGTCAGGAGAGTGGGAAAAAAATGGAAACATTAGTTTGGAGAATTGTAACCAGATATGGAAGAAACTAGAATAATTCAGGATATAGTCCAGTTTATACATGGATAACAAGGGAGAAAATGAAGTTTACAAAGAGGCAAAAAATCACTCAAATGAACAGGATTATAATCTAACGCCCACAAGGGTGCATGATAATTTTCCACGGAAACAAAATTTCTACAATCACCCTCCTTTGGACCTCGTTTACAAAATGAATCTAATCTCATTAGATTAAGCCTGATTATTTACATAAGTGCAGCAAGAGTCATTGACCAAGTAGACCTTTAATAAGGAATTTTAGATTAGATTTTTTCAAAGCCCCTTGAGCCCAGGAAGCCAAGCCAAGAACTCACCACCAGATTTTTCTTGTGGTTACCACAGATTTCAGAGAATTCCTCTTTTCTTGAGATTCCCACAATATCCTGAGGTTCCTGAGCCTGCCAAAAAGTGATCTCCTTACGTAGATGTAAAACTGGGAATGCTATGAGCCAGGTACCAGGCCAGGTTTCCCAAGAGGGCTTTGTAAGCATCGACCCCATAAAATCTATTGTTGTTTCTTAAAGCCAGCTTCTATGCACATCATTTTCTGATATGACATTCCAGTCAAAGCCTTAGTAAAACAACTAATTTTTCCAATTCTATTCTGTTACAAGGAGAACAGATTCTTATCGAACTTATGCAAATAATTATATTGCCAGGATGATAAGAATACTTAATAATAGTTTACAAATTTTGGAAAGACCAGGTAGGGAAAAACAATAAATATTTCATCTCTGTTCACAAAGATATACTTTACCAAATTGCTGTAAGTTATGGATAGCTTAAGAGAAAAGAGGAACAGGATTCCTTAAATCTGGAAAATAAAACATTAAATTACCAGCAATATTCCAAACAAAACCACAGCCACTCTTTGTCAGTTCATTCAGTTCCATGTAATTAATTTTTATCTGCTTGATTTGTGGTTCACAGTTTCATAAACATTTCTGTTTCTAAATATCTGATGAGCTTTCACATGACAAGAAAATTTGGTTATTTCTGTGACACACAACAAAAATAAAAACCACACAACAAGATACTGGCAAATTTCTATGACCTTCATACAATCTTATTACAATGAATATAATGCCTACATATGTAATATTCACCCATACAAATATAATCTAGGAAAAGAAAAAGCATCTCTTCTTTTATTTATTTGCAGAAAAGCAACATCTCTTATTTCACATGCCTTTCCACAAAATTTTTAAAACAACTTCATTGAGGTATAATTGACGTACAATTAAAACTGCACATTTTTTCAACTTTTATTTTAGAGTCAGTGGGTATATGTGCGGCTTTGTTATCTGGGTACATTATGTGATGCTGAGGTTTGGAGTACGAATGAATGATCCTGTCACCCAGGTACTGAGCGTCATACCCAACAGTTAGTTTTTCAACCCTTGCCCCTCCCATTTCCTGCTACAATAGTCCCCAGTGTCTATTATTGACATCTGTATGTCCATGAGTACTCAATGTTTAGCTCCCAGTTTTAAGTGAAAATATGCGGTATTTGTTTTTCTGTTCTTGTGTTAATTTACTTAGGATAATAGCTTCCAGCTGCATCCATGTTCCTAGAAAGGACATTATTCTATTTTTCTTTATGCCTACATAGTATTCCACGGTGTATGTGTACCATATTTTCTTTACCAATACAACACTGATGGGCACCTGAGGTGATACCTTGTCTTTGCTATTGTGAATAGTGCTGAGATGAACATGTAGGTAAAACACTTTGTTTTCTTTAGAATATTGTAATAGGCCATTCTTGCAGTGCAGTAAAGAAATATCTGAGACTGAGTAATTTATTGGAAAAGTGGTTTAATTGGTTGAGAGTTTTGCAGGCTCTACAGGAAGCATGGCACCAGCATCTGCTTCTGGGAAGTCCTCAGGAAGCTTTTACTGATGGCAGAAGGTGAAGCAGGAGCAGATACTTCACGTGGTAAAAGTAGGAGCAAGAGAGAAAGGGGCTGGGGGAGGCGTCACACACTTTTAAATGGTGTGAACTCAGAGGCAGAGGTCACTTATCAACAAGAGGATGGTCCAAGCCATTCATGAAGGACCTGCCCCTGTGATGAAAACACCTCTCACCAAGCCTCACCTCCAACATTGTGGATGATATTTCAACATGAGATTTGGGTGGGGACACATAACTAAATGCTCTCCGATATTACTCAGTAATGGGAGTGCTGCGTTGAATGGTAGTTTTAAGTTCTTTGAGAAATCTTCCAACTGCTTTCCATAGTGGCTGAACTAATTTACATTCCCACCAATAGTGCATAAGCATTCCCTTTTTTCTGCAGCCTTGCCAGCAACTGTTGTTTTATGACTTTTTAATAGTAGCCACTCAGACTGGTGTGAGGTGTTGTCTCCTTGTGGATATGGTTTGCATTTCTCTGATGATTAATGAGGTATAGCATTTCTTTAAATATGTTTGATGGCTGCTTGTATGATTTCTTTGGAGAAGTTCATGTCTTTCACCCATTTTTTAATGGGGTTGTTTTTCGCTTGTTTTCTCTACATCCCTGCAACACTTGTCATCATTTGTTTTGTTTTGCTTTGCTTTTATAGTTACCGTCCTAACATGTGTGAGGTAATATTGCACTGTAATTTTCATTTGCATTTCCCGTATGATTATTGATACTGAGCATTTTTTCACATTCTTTGTTGGCCATTTATGTCTTCTTTAGAGAAATGTCTATTTAATTCCTTTGTCCAGTTATTTGTCAACATAGTTTGGATATTTGTCTCCACCCAAATCTCATGTTGAATTATAATCCCCAATGCTGGAGGTCGGGCAGGGTGGGAGGTGTTTGGGTCATGGGAGCAGATAGCTTAATGCTACCTTCGCGATAGTGAGTTCTTGTGAGATCTGGCCATTTACAAGTGTGTGGCACCTACCCCCTGACTCCCTATGTTGCTCCTGCTCCCACCATGTGTGATGCCTGTTCCCCCTTCACCTTCTGCCATGATCGGAAGTTTCCTGAGGTCTCCCCAGAAACAGAAGCTGCTATGCTTCCTGTACATCCTACAGAACCATAAGCCAATTAAACCTCTTTTCTTTATAAATTATCCAGTCTCGCCGAGATGGGCGGATCACGAGGTCAGGAGATCAAGACCATCCTGGCTAACACAGTGAAACCCCGTCTCTACTAAGAAATATAAAAAACTAGCCGGGCGAGGTGGTGGGCGCCTGTAGTCCCAGCTACTCGGGAGGCTGAGGCCGGAGAATGGCGTGAACCTGGGAGGCGGAGCTTGCAGTGAGCTGAGATCCGGCCACTGCACTCCAGCC